>NC_088712.1:1259200-1527165 GCF_963576615.1 Watersipora subatra
AATCATGGTAACAGCTATGAACATATAACCAAGTAAGTTTCTGACCGAGAGCTAAAATAATCTGTCGCTTCAGAAATGATGAGATCAACACCGAGTGTCTCCAAATAGGTGATATTGGAGAATATATATATATATATCTATATATATACCCATATTTCCGAGTTAGGAGTTGAATAAATATATACCAGTTAGGAGGTTGCGGAATATAAGGGATTAGGAGTTAACGCAAATATATATGGGTAAGCCTCCTATATGGTCTAATTTATCTACATTGTAGATATATATATATTTACTCACCTCCTAATTATTATATATTTTTATGGAAATTTTAGGAGAATATGGTATCATACAATATATATTCATCGCCTTATCATACTTTGTATATATGCATACTAGAAAAACTGTCAAAACTTGGAGAATGTCTAGATGGTTGTTGTAAATTACATATCAATTTGAAGGTAAAATAATTCATACCTCAATGAGTAAGCAAAAATAATGATTACCAGTAACAGATTGCTACAAATTACACAAAAAATTAGAATGTTACCATTGTAACTTATGTAATAGTTACAATGGAAACATTACATAGCTTGGCATAGCTTACATACCCTTTAGTAAGATGCCGTAACTTATATCATTTAGGAGTTTGCTATAATTTGTTTCTTTTAGAAGCTGCTCTGATTTACATATAATAAAGTATGTTGCTATAACTTATAGATCATTTGAGAAATTGATATAATTTGAATTTCACATAGTTGGTAGCAATTATCTATATATCAGTTAGGAGGCTGCTATGGATTATATATTAATTAGGAGGCAGCTGATATTTATATATCATTTAGGAGGTTGCTATAACTTACATATCATTGCAGAGGCTGCTATGAGTTACATATGATTTAGGATGTTGCTATCACTTATAGATCAACTAAGAGTCTGCTATAATTTGAATTTCATATAGTTGGTAGCTACAGTACTATTTATATATCAGTTAAGAGGCTGCTATGAATTATATATTAATTAGGAGGCTGCTGATATTTATATATCATTTAGGAGGTTGCTATATCTTACATATCATTGCAGAGGTTGCTATGAGTTACATAGAATTTAGGATGTTGCTATGACTTATAGATCACATAAGAGTTTGCTACAATTTGAATTTCATATAGTTGGTAGCTACTATTTATATATCAGTTAAGAGGCTGCTATGAATTATATATTAATTAGGAGGCTGCTGCTATTCATATATCAATTAGGAGGTTGCTATAACTTACATATCATTGCAGAGGCTGCTATGGGTTACATATAATTTAGGATGTTGCTATCACTTATAGATCACCTAAGACCTTGCTACAATTTGAATTTTCCATAGTTGACAGATATTATCTATATATCATTTAGTAGGCTGCAATGAATTATATATAAATTAGGAGGCTGCTGCTATTTTTACATTATTTAGGAGGTTGCGATAACTTACGTATCATTGCAGAGGTTGCTATGAGTTACATAGAATTTAGGATGTTGCTATGACTTATAGATCACATAAGAGTTTACTACAATTTGAATTTCATATAGTTGGTAGCTACTATTTATATATCAGTTAGGAGGCTGCAATGAATTATATATTAATTAGGAGGCTGCTGTTATTTATATATCATTTAAGAGGTTTCTATAACTTACATATCATTGCAGAGGCTGCTATGGGTTACATATAATTTAGGATGCTGCTATCACTTATAGATCGCCTGAGAGTTTGCTATAATTTGAATTTCATATAGTTGGTAGCTACAGTACTATTTATATATCAGTTAGGAGACTGCTATGAATTATATATTAACTAGGTGGCTGCTGCTATTTATATATCATTTAGGAGGTTGCTATAACTTACATATCATTGCAGTGGTTGCTTTGGGTTACATAGAATTTAGGATGTTGCTATGACTTATAGATCACAAAAGAGTTTACTATAATTTGAATTTTATATAGTTGGTAGCTACTATTTATATATCAGTTAGGAGGCTGCAATGAATTATATAGTAATTAGGAAGCTGCTGTTATTTATATATCATTTAGGAGGTTGCTATAACTTACATATCAATGCAGAGGTACCATGGCTTACATATAATTTGGGATGTTGCATCACTTATAGATCAACTAAGAGTCTGCTATAATCTGTACAATAAAACAACAATCTGTATAAAACAAAAATAATTGTTGTTAGAACCTACATATTGTATAGTATGTTAAACTTTAACGTAGGAATCCATAAATTTGTATTTAAAACAACAACAGCCTCCATGCTTGATACTAAAAAATTCAACTAGTCAAGTACCATAGAATGGTCGTTGCTTAGTCACCAAACGGAGTAAATTTATTCAGACGTCAAGTTTAATGCGATATTACAAAAGCCTCAACAACAAGAAGACCCTGCTGCCAGTTTAATTTTGCAGCTTCTTGAGTAAGTTGTGGGCTCGGGCATAAGTCATCATTATAATTTTCGAACACCAATTTCTTTTAACAGTATACAGCTCTGGCATTTTTGGTAGTTTGCCTCAATCTTCCGATCATGGCTTTTTGAACTCTCAATTTTCTTTTAGGCTGCATAACTTTCTGCTCACTAATATAAACGAATAATGTAACTCAATATTTGTAAATATGGTCTATGTTATAGTTTCTTATTCAGTCACATATCGCTGCTGCACTGCATACAAAAACTTAAAAAAAATTAGTTGGTAACAATGCATGGACGCAACTCAGTTACTGTGATTGCTAAAATGAAACACACACATTTTTGCTTGCTGTGCATATTATCTACAGTAATAATATGAATTACTTGCACAACATACTTAGTTACTCAATCTAACATACAATAACAGCAATGTCTTTCTATTCATCTTAAGCCACTCTTAGAACATTAAGTAAAAACATTTCCCCACTCGGGAATGGAGTGTCAGGTTGCAAAACCTGCGCAATACCACAGCACCATAAATTGGGTAGATTCCAAACAAGCCCCTTGTGCCTATGTAGAACCCAGGGAAAAACTTAGTGTCACATAGAGAGCCAATAAAAATACAATAACATTCTATCTTGAGGGCATTTTCGCTTTTCAAAACTTCTTTCTTACTGCAATTTATTGTTAGCAATGATCAGTCGGGCTGGACCCAGCACAGTACCAAATTTTTTCTAACTTTAGATCTCTTGACTTTGGGTGGTTTTATTGATCAATAGTAATACTGAGTGCTATTATTCACATTTTACCAGTAATAATAATGCCCTGAAATGTCAAGAAATTGATAGAACATTCTACTCAGACACATTCACTTAAATTTGGAATGTGACCCAAAAAGATATATTTCTCATTGTGTAGTGAATTTCTGATTGTTTTTAGTCAAGCACAGCGTTCTAAGTAATTTTTTGGGCTTGTCGGTTTGACAGTAAGTTGTCAGTAGACTGGCTGCTGCGGCGTATTTCCTTATATTTAGTTTTTCTTTAAAAGAATTATTATAATTTATCTTAGAGCTTGTTTCTTGAATAATACATCATAGTGTACAGTGCAGTACAACAGATAATATCTATTGTCGGTATTGTATTATCTATCATAGTCATTGTTTTATGCACATTTTCTGTACATAAAATAATAGCTAAGACTGCTTGATACAAAATAACTATACAAGTGCATTACTGCGGAGTTGGTCTCTTTTAGTCTTCAAAAAGAGCACATTTATTGACAAATACAACGCAATGATAATAAGAAGGTTCAACAACATAAAAAATTCAGCTGGCATTTTTTCTCGCAGCCTTCTTTAGCAAGTTGTTGGCTCGAGCCCGAATCACTGTAACACTTCTGTTAGGCAGCGTTGAGTGTTTAGCATCCAACACTGATCTTGTTGGCAGTTTGCCTGATTTTTCAGTCCAGTACTTGTCAAATTCTGCTATTTCCTCTGCACTTTACCGTTTTCTGCTGACTGAAATAGTAAATAATGTGAATTATCATTTATAAAAATCTGATAAGCTATGGCTTTGATGAATCACATATCATTGCTCAGCTCCATTAAAAAGTTAAATAAGCTGGTTTACGTGCTGCAAGTCAAAACAGAATTGATGGTTTCTAAGATACAAGTGAACAATAAGGACATTAATGCTCGTTAGTGTCATTTCTCATTTAGTAATATAATACTTAACCAATGTATATTCTGAAATACAGCTAAATTGACATAAGGTAGAATCTTAATTTGAAGGCCATGTTCATTCGAGTGCTATTCTAGAAGTGTTGAAAACTAGAGTGTCACCCTTTAATTGACAACCACATCCAGCTGACTGCGACTTCAACATTCTTTGATCTTTGGATCCGATTTTGGACAGGATGGATAGAAAAATGTTGACAAATTTTTACTAACAATGACTCAGTTACAACAATAGCAATTAATACTTTTGTCAATGCATATTGAAGCGAGTTTTCTAACTTCTAAGCTTTACAGTGTTTTCGTTAAAGCTTTGAAAGCAGCACCGTGGAAATAATTAATAACTCTATCAGGCTGATAATAATTTTATTGTTTAAGCGGCCTTGATAATTCGGCATATATGAAAAAACGGTTTAGCAAATATGATGAAATCTGTTCTAGTATTTGAGGCTAAAATTTCTTCCACATGCTACAGCATTAGAATAAGCAGTTAACGATGGCATTTTGCAAGCTCAACGCCCAGTGTATCTGTTATCACTGAATCACAGCTTAGTTTGTGTGTTATATAGTTTTTTATGTGTTTTTTCAAAAGAAGTAACGTTCACTTGAACGGCGGCGTTCTATCTTTAACCGTCATCTATTATAGTACAGGTCTAGTAGAGGGGCGTTTAAATGAATGGGGATTCAATTAGAGATTACATAATATTTTATTAACCCTTTCACCGCTGCATGCGCATTTAGGCGAAATCAATGGACGACCGGCATATGTGCATGTTGCGAATTTCCTGGCAATTGCGTAGTAACTTAATTTTATTATTCGTTGACAACAGTTGACAACATAACTAACAGTCTTTAAGACTTTTTATAATATTGACAGTGTTGTCCAAAAGTTTCCCTGTAAAATTACCCTAAACTCACGAAGCAATTTTAAATTTTTGTTTAGGACTTTTCAACATAAAAAGAAACATTTGTTCTTTCTGATTTTCGAAATATTTAGTGCTATTATAGCTTTCGCAAGTACATCCAGAATTGAAAACAGATAATTACTTATGTTGATAACATTATTGATGATTGTTGATGACTGACGGATTAAGATTTTAGTGATTACACATATAATTAAAGTAGCAGCTCCAATAGTGACTCCAATGGTGGTCAAAGTAATAGTTTTAGTAAGAGTAAGGAACATGGTAGAGCATTGTTTTTTGAGATTCGAAGGGATCGTATCTTCACATAGCATTAGCAATGCACAAATTAGGAATGCATTAAGTTTTTTGAATAGTACTATTTTTTAACGTGTTGGAAAAATAAAATCTATAACAAAAAGGTTTTAGATAGAGTTGAAGCTAATAAAGATTGAACATATATTATGAAGCACAATCGACAATTTTTGCCACTATAATTGGAAGGGTTAAAAAATGCAGTGCCATGGCATTCAAACATAGATTTTATAGTAATATTATTTCTTATAAATTTTTTGAAATAAAACTTTTATTAATGTGGCACGCTCTTGTGGAAACTAACCGTTAATCAGCAACATACCCCCTTCAAGAAAGCGTCCAGCTGTGCTTCGTACCATTTTCCATCTGGTGGATATAGTGCTTGGATGCGGTGACCAGGTTTCTACCAAAATAAGCAAAACAATTTTAATAACCCAAACAGATGTTATGCAGATTAAGAAGTGATGCAAAAGATGCCTGTTGTTTTTAGGTTTTTCAGCAAACCCGTGTCCCTACCTCCCATTACTAAAATTCTATGAAGCTGTAATATTTTATCTCATGCGATATTCTTCTACAAAATTGAAACATAGGTTTTAAAGCTTCAACAATTTAAAGGATTTCATTTACTCCAGTCACTTACTTATGACTCAGCCTCTAGTTTAAATCCGTATCAAATTACGACTAAAATGCATCAACTTGTTAATTACAATGAAAATAATACATTATCATAACTTTATACTGCCCTAAGCAAGCAAAACTCCCTATCTGAAAAGTTTTTCAAAATTCACTTTTTTGTGCTTAAATGTAATTTAGGTTGAGATCTAAGATGTCTCGAAATTTCATATATCTGAGACCACCAGAAATAGCACTTTTCACAATGTGCAAAACGCCCTATCCACATTTACCACACATAAAGTGGCAATCAAAGCGCTCTATCTGCAGATACAGCGTTTTGATTGGCCTGAACATACACAAAGTTGGACATTATGAGCAGCATTATGTAATCAAAGAGTATATAAACAAAGGGAAGCGAAACTGAAGCATATATATTTGGTTGTTTCAAGGCAGCTCATACAAGCTAGTGCACTTCTGAGTGCTCAATCTTATTGCTATATTTTTTATCATAATATATTTATTATGACAAGACGATATCTAAGTGACAAAAGTCTCGATTTAAAGATCCGACTCAGAGATTTGATGAAAAATTTGTTTTAATTACATGTCCATTGGAAAGTTTTGCTTTTTTAAAATACTGACATTATTGCACTCAGTTGTTTGCTTTAAATTATTTTTAATAAAAGCGTTTGATCTTTTTTAAACTACTATTTTACTTATTCCTTTCATTTCATGACATCTGGTTTGAAGGATACCTAGATCTTTGATCATCTCTTAACTTTTGAGCTAAATATGGCTATAACAGGGTTTTAATCCATGTGTTGACTGGATGAGTAATAGGAATTGCAACATATATCATTTTGTTGACTAATTGCGGGTTAATATCAGAATTTAAACTTGTAATCCTTTGATAATCCAGTCATGGCAAATGGTCTTGTGGCAAACTAACAATGAGAAACCAGTCCAATTAAGCAATCAAAAGGCCCTATCTGCAGTGATAGGGCGTTTTGATTGCCTAGTGCCAGCTTAGTAAATTGTCAATTTAAGCAAACAAAATGCCCTAAGTGAAATAACTCCTTTGATTTTAAAGTTTCACGAAAAAAAAATTCAGTAAAGATTGTTGGATATCTCACCATAATAAATAAAAAAAACAACTAAAATACTGCTAATACTGATGCCAGGCTTGACCAAAACGCGTTTGTGCTTGTGCTGAACAATTTACAAATATCAAGATACAGCGTTTTGCTTGCTCAGGGCCGTATAGTATAGGCTACTAATAATTCTGCCTGTTTGGTACTATCAATCAGCTAACACTACTAATCAGAATAAAAAGCATCCATAATTATTTTAATGCTTTTTAAAAAGTTACAAAAGTTAGGAGCATCGACAGAGTCACAGATATTCATCAATTGCTGGCTACTGTGCTATATGTTACCATAACTATTTTAATGTGTGTCGGTTAATCTCACAAAGCTACCCTTGTGTATAATTACAAAGTTATCATTTTATGAAAATTAGTAATAATTTCATTCTTTTAGCATTATAAAGTTGGGGTTTCTTGACCTGTTTAACTTGACAATATTACGATCTTGCAATTAAAGCAGTAAAATCCAAATCCAAATTAGCTGCGAAAACCTATGCATTGTTGTTTGCCGTCGCAATTTGATGACATGAGTAAGTTGCTTAGATATAGTATTTAAAGTGGCTCGCCCTAAAGGTCAAAAATGGCCACTACCGGTCTAACCTTTCGCATGTGTATTGAGGCGAAGTAAAATACTTTTTCATGATGCCTTTTCACCATAATATGGTACAATTAATTCAATGACAAAATTGGCAAAAGTAATATAAAACAATTGTGACAAACAAATATACCAATTGTGACATGATTAATCTGTTCTTCTGCTGCTGCAAAACCCTAAATGGCTAGACGCGTGAAAAAAGCAAAATGTTTAGCGGCTACAATCTCGCTAGAAGGTTGAACTTATGTGATAAGTCTTTAGGTTGTGTAGGAATGAGAGGTTGGCTTGTTTCTTACAATCTATTTAATCAATTGACTAGCATGCAAGAAGATAGCAAGCCATGCCACATTAGGAGAATGAGTCACTTTAAGCACAAACCACAATTGCATAAGTACATAGGTCATTTCTGCTAGTGAGAAGACCTTGGAGAATAAGACCACATTATGCAATTCTGTGAAGATTTTATTACTGCAGTTATACTTGTGCTGCAATATTTCTAATAGAGTGAAAAGCAAATGAGCTGCCCAACCACAACCTCCTTCATTATAAAGTTACAAAGAATAGGAATAACAACAATAGCTTTCATTCAGAGGCTGAGGCTATTGAGAAGTAGAAAGTGAATTAGCTAAGCAGGCAATAGTAGAACACACATAATAAGAGCATAGGCATCATGATTGATGTGTATGCAGGCAATGAATTTATGTACAATTTCACTACCAAATATTTTAGTAAAGCTAGACACCTTTGGCTAAAGAGTGCTAGATATAGGTCAAAACAAGCCAGTGACAAATCTCATGTTATGCATCCTTGTTTGGACACTTTATTTCTAAAGTGTTTAATGCATTGGAAGTTTAACATAAAAGTGTGCCAAGAATGCACAAAGAACATTGACAGCAATAACTGCATAGTACTGACAGCAATAACTGAATAGAACATGATGTTTAACTAAAATGTAACATAAAAATAAACGTTTTATTTTGTTTTGGTAAGCTTGCAGCAAAAATGTTTGCTGTGCACATAAAATATTGTTTTGCTCCAAATACTTTACAAACAAGTAATAATAACTCTATTGATGCAAATTGTACTGAAATTATATTTGCTACGAGCACCAATGGAAGTCAAAATAAGTAATACAATTCTTACAGACCTTTTAAAAACAATGGCCTTTGCTGCTACAGAAAAGTGAGTAGACCCATAGGAAGAGAAGTATATGTTCTTATACTGCTAGAATTACCTTTGGTTCAGAAATGAGATTTGAAAAGAGCAATGAATTATTATAAGCATTGGCAAAATGTTTGGGATGGATAGGAAACAAAGCTGGGTATTGCACATGCTGGTAATTTAGCTAATGTAAATAGATTTCATACACTACCTAATTGAAAGCATCAATGCAAAATCTAAATACATGTAAATACTTACTAGCCATAGTACAGAGTGACCTTTTAATGTTTGTCAACATAACATCCGTACCGCTTTGAGCATCTTGAAATTATATTAAAGTTGCTTTCATTATGAGCTCCCTTTGACATTTTAAAGTATTAAAATGGCCAAATACAAGTTGCATTTTCAGAGAACTTTTAAATTCAAGTCATATGCCACAAAAAGTTCCTCTGCGTTGTTTGTAGTATATTCTAAAAGTGCTAACACTACCTTTGTTTTAAGTTTTAAAGTTGACACAAATAATTGAGCAAATTATGTAGCTTATTAGTAAAACTTTTGTTAACATCAGCAAACAAACTGCATACATGCTGCCCGATACCGAAGGCCAAAAATAATAATATATATTGCTATTTATATTTTAACCAATAGTTTTGCAGTTTTGTTATTGTACAGCAATTTGTATAAAACCTACTGTATTTCAGGTTTGAGTAACTATGAGTTTTAGTAGTGTTCTGGCCCTTCCTATCGCGTGTTTTCAACATTTTGAGGTAATAATTAAAAGCCATGAGTTGAATTGCGCAACTTCAGCAGCATCTTATATATATATATATCATTCGCCAAACTCATTGTCTTGAATCATCAAAGTTCACTAAATCATTCAAAAGGAAATACATACACTTGTATCTCTAATTATTTTATAGCTTTACCCTTTTACTGCCACCCATGTACAAACTAAGCCACCGGCCTACCGCCAGCCATTTCACCGAAAATTGCCAATTTAGCTTCATGATATGTACATGAAGCATCTATACTATTTTGTTTCAACTTCAAAGTTTATCTATAAACTTTTTGTAATATATTTTATTTTGCTAAAATGTTAACATATAGTGCTATGCAAAAATCAATGTACCTTCACTTTGTGCATTGCTAAAGCTATGTGAAGCTACAATCGCTTCGAAGCTAAAACAATGCTCTACAATGTCCCTTACACTTAAAAAAACCATTATTTTCACTATCATCAGAGTCACTGCTGCTAATTTAATTATCTGTGTAATCACAAAAATCTGAATTTGAATTGACTATAGTGTCATCAACATACATGTAAGTAATTATATGTTTTCTGACTTGCGCGATACTTAACAAAACTTACACAAAAAATGTCCATTTTTATTTTGGAAATTCTCAAAAAAAAATTTGAAACTGCTTGGTTATCTTAGACTAATCTATTAGAGAAATATTCGAACCACACTGACAATACCATCAAAGTTTTAAAATCATCCGTTATGTTTTTAATGGATAATAAAATTAGGTGACCACGCAATTGTTGGAAATTTCGCAAAAATGTGCATACGGCAGTTGCTGATAGATTTAGCATAAATTCGCATACGGCAGCGGTTAGAGTAAAAACCAACAAAATATTTGTCAATCTCCTGCCTCTAAACATGATATCTCAAATCTGATAATTACTCTCAGTGTTGACTGAGTAACTAAAAGTGGTAATGAGTAACCATGGAAAACTATTCATTTTATATAATTATGCAATTGCTCAGCAATTGCAACCATGACTCATAAAGACTAAGAAGAGCAATACTAAATCTCTTTGCTATGCTACATTCCTTTGATTGGTTTGCACTATTTATATTATGTAATCTGCCAATAATAGATGAATAGAACACAAAAGTGGCATAATGGTTTATGTAAGCGTTTAAATAATACAATGCCTGTAAAAATTAACAACTTTTCTTACTGAAGCTATGGCTATATCAAATTATTACACTAATTTTTGGCTCGCATGTATAATGTGCTATTTTACAGCAACTTATTGCAATATCGCATACCTTTAATTTGATGTCTGCAAATCAGTCTTTGGTGTGAGCCATCAATGCTTCTCATCCAGCAGTTATCTATAACTAAAGCGTCATTGATTATTTGCAACTATACAAAGAAAAACTACTTTTGGGCATGCTGTTACATTCTTACGTCAGGTATACATTTGCTAGTTACAGTAAAACTTTGTACAGTATATTTTGTGTTGGTGAATTTAAAGTTTTGCTTATCATAGTGACTTTGCCAAAACGTCAAACTTTACTACATTTCAAAATACAACCTTACTGCCAACTGAACATTTTATAGTTTGTAATCTATAATTATGTATGTGTTAAAAAATATTATAAATTTCGGTAGATGAAACCTTGATTATTTTGACATATTTTTTATGCAAACCAACGTGTAATTAGCAACATACCTTTTCTAGAAAAGAACATCCAACTTTGTCTAATACTCTCTGCCATCTGATAAATATGCCATCTTGGCAATAATGCTTACCAAGTTTCTACAAAAATGAAAAGATAATTCAAGTAGCATAAACAGATATACAAACCAAAATGAATGCAAAATACACATTTTAGTTCACTGGTTAGGTTTTTTTGGCAAACTTGAATATCTGCCTCCTATTACTGAAGCTCTATAAAACAGCTAAGCTCTTAATTACTACACAATTACTACACAAGATTCAAACTAAATACTTAAAGTTTCAAAATTCAAAGGCTGCATATACCCACTTACTTGCTTATGCCTATGCATGTACTACTATTACTTACAAAATCATAACTGAAATACGCAAACTCTCACTATTCATGATAACAATAATACAATTACTTTATGATCATGTTATTCTAATAACAGTTTTGACTGTTGGTAGAACCAAATTAATAACGTTACTTATCATTATAAAAAACATCAAAAATTATAATAATAATAACTGAAAATAGATTAAAGTTGGAGAATTAACTGATTCACTAAAATAACTATTAATTGTCAGCTGGCGTGTCTGTGTTGATGTTACAAAACTGAACATTTGTGTAACATTAATAAAGTAAAAAATTAGGACTTTACAAAAAGTTTTGATTTTTTCCTTTTTGGTAATATAATGCTGACCTTTCTTGACTTTTCTATGCAGAACAATATCAGCAGTTGGATGACATAAACGGATGTGAAAAATATATCAAACGTGTTCTGTGCTACATTCCCTAAAAATTATAATAATTGAAACATACTTTTTTCACGCTAGTCCTATTTCAATATTAAATAAAATTTATACTGCTTTTCTACAACTGTATGTTTCAAGTAAATAAACTGTAAATTGACTAAATTAGCATGAACAACTTACCGAATGTGACTTGCTCCCTTACATGTAGTCATTCTGCTGCTACCAAGCTCTAGTAGACTACATGGGTGAAGAACTAATAGTCCTAACAGCCACAGCAACATTATAACAGCCACATCTCTCTAGCTGTTATATACTGTGGTTATACTTTTGCCACTTTACTTCAATAAATTTAAAAAATCAATTCTTCGACTAAAAAACCATCTCTCAGGTATTGCGTTTGGATGCAAAGTTTCAAAAAAAGATTTATTTTGTGGCTGGATGCAACGGCATCGAAAATATGAATTGTACTGATTATAGACTTATTTAAACTTTTACTACAGCCATGCTTAAACATCAGTTGAAACCATAATGTGCAATTATTGTGAATTTTCACAAAAAAGAGCAGATCAATGAGAAACCTTGCAAAAAAAGGGAGTGCTTAAATGGCAGTCTTGAAAACTATAAAGAGGGTCAGCAAATAGATTGTAATGTATTGTAGTTTGTTAATATACAACTTTATTTCTCAAATCTAATAAAGCTATCATGAATATTAGCAAAACTGACTGTATCCGACATAGCTGCTAATTCTTTGTATTTGCTGATGCTTAGTCATAAACTTATTGCAATATGTTTTTAAATAGATTGTGCTATTAACCGAAACGATACCAAAACAGTTAAAAGTAAGAATGTTTTAAATTTGATATATGCCTCCTAGTTCCATATATAAGAGCCTCCTAGGGTTTATAATTTATTGATAGAAAATTACACATTTTTGTTGGAGTTGTCTCCTCTTTTCCATATATATGAATATAGATATATAAGGCGATTATGGGAATCATGTTTAAAATACTTCTATAGGGTTGTTAAGCACTATAAACACTGCTAGAATTAGGAGGCTCCCTGGACGCCTCCTAATTTTTCAGAGCCTCCTAACATGGATTATATATTGATAGAAGCCTCCTAGTTGGGAAATATAGTTCTATATATATATATATATATATATATATATATATATATATATATATATATATATATATATACCCATATTCCAGAGTTAGGAGTTGAATAAATATATACCAGTTAGGAGGTTTCGGAATATAAGGGATTAGGAGTTAACGCAAATATATATGGGTAAGCCTCCTATATGGTCTAATTTATCTACATTGTAGATATATATATATATTTATTCACCTCCTAATTATTATACATTTTTATGGAAATTTTAGGAGAATATGGTATCATACAATATATATTCATCGCCTTATCATTCTTTGTATCTATGCATTCTAGAAAAACTGTCAAAACTTGGAGAATGTCTAGATGGTTGTTGTAAATTACATATCAATTTGAAGGTAAAATAATTCATACCTCAATGAGTAAGCAAAAGTAATGATTACCAGTTAGCAGATTGCTAAAAATTACACATAAATTAGAATGTTACCATTGTAACTTATGTAATAGTCACAATGGAAACATTACATAGCATGGCATAGCTTACCTACCCTTTAGTAAGATGCCGTAACCTATATCATTTAGGAGTTCGCTATAACTTGTTCGTTTGAGAGGCTGCTCTGATTTACATATAATAAAGTATGTTGCTATAACTTATAGATCACTTGAGAAATTGCTATAATTTGAATTTCACATAGTGGGTAGCAATTATCTATATATCAGTGAAGAGGCTGCTATAAGTTATATATTATTTAGGAGGCTGCTGCTATTTATAAATTGTTTTGGAGGTTGCTATAACTTACATATCATTGCAGAGGCTGCTATGAGTTACAGATAGTTTAGGATGTTGCTATCACTTATAGATCACCTAAGACATTGCTATAATTTGAATTTTCCATAGTTTATAGCCATTATTTATATATCAGTTAGGAGGCTGCTATCGATTATATATTAATTAGGAGGCTGCTGATATTTATATATCATTTAGGAAGTTGCTGTAACTTACATATCATTGCAGAGGCTGCTATAAGTTACATATAATTTAGGATGTTGCTATCACTTATATTTCACCTAAGACCTTGCTATAATTTGAATTTTCCCTAGTTGATAGCTATTATTTATATATCAGTTAGGAGGCTGCCATGGATTATATATTAATTAGGAGGCTGCTGATATTTATATATCATTTAGGAGGTTGCTATAACTTACATATCATTGCAGAGGCTGCTATGAGTTAGATATAATTTAGGATGATGCTATCACTTATAGATCACCTAAGACCTTTCTATAATTTGAATTTTCCATAGTGCATAGCTATTATTTATATATCAGTTAGGAGGCTGCTATGGATTATATATTAATTAGGAGGCTGCTGATATTTATATATCATTTAGGAGGTTGCTATAACTTACATATCATTGCAGAGGCTGCTATGAGTTAGATATAATTTAGGATGATGCTATCACTTATAGATCACCTAAGACCTTTCTATAATTTGAATTTTCCATAGTGCATAGCTATTATTTATATATCAGTTAGGAGGCTGCTATGGATTATATATTAATTAGGAGGCTGCTGATATTTATATATCATTTAGGAGGTTGCTATAACTTACATATCATTGCAGAGGCTGCTATGAGTTACATATAATTTAGGATGATGCTATCACTTTTAGATCACCTAAGACCTTGCTATAATTTGAATTTTCTATAGTTGATAGCTATTATTTATATATCAGGTAGGAGGCTGCTATGAATTATATATTAATTAGCAGGCTGCTGATATTTATATATCCTTCAGGAGGTTGCTATAACTTACATATCTTTGCAGAGGCTGCTATGAGTTACATATAATTCAGGATGTTGCTATCACTTATAGATCACCTAAGACCTTGCTATAATTTGAATTTCCCATAGTTGATAGCTATTATTTATATATCATTTAGTAGGCTGCTATGAATTATATATAATTTAGGAGGCTGCTGCTATTTTTACATCATTTAGGAGGTTGCTATAACTTACATATCATTGCAGAGGTTGCTATGAGTTACATAGAATTTCGGATGCTGCTATGACTTATAGATCACATAGGAGTTTACTATAATTTGAATTTCATATAGTTGGTAGCTACTATTTATATATCAGTTAGGAGGCTGCAATGAATTATATATTAATTAGGAGGCTGCTGCTATTTATATATCATTTAAGAGGTTTCTATAACTTACATATCATTGCAGAGGCTGCTATGGGTTACATATAATTTAGGATGCTGCTATCACTTATAGATCGCCTGAGAGTTTGCTATAATTTGAATTTCATATAGTTGGTAGCTACTATTTATATATAAGTTAGGAGGCTGCTATGAATTATATATTATTTAAGAGGCTGCTGCTATTTATATATCATTTAGGAGGTTTCTATAACTTACATATCATTGCAGAGGCTGCTATGAGTTACATATAATTTAGGATGGTGCTATCACTTATAGATCGCCTGAGAGTTTGCTATAATTTGAATTTCATATAGTTGGTAGCTACTATTTATATTTAAGTTAGGATGCTGCTATGAATTATATATTATTTAAGAGGCTGCTGCTATTTATATATCATTTAGGAGGTTGCTATAACTTACATATCATTGCAGAGGTTGCTATGGGTTACATAGAATTTAGGATGTTGCTATGACTTATAGATCACCTAAGAGTTTGCTATAATTTGAATTTCATTTAGATGGTAGCTACTATTTATATATATCAGTTAGGAGGCTGCTATGAATTATATATTATTTAAGAGGCTGCTGCTATTTATATATCATTTAGGAGGTTGCTATAACTTACATATCATTGCAGAGGTTGCTATGGGTTACATAGAATTTAGGATGTTGCTATGACTTATAGATCACCTAAGAGTTTGCTATAATTTGAATTTCATTTAGATGGTAGCTACTATTTATATATCAGTTAGGAGGCTGCTATGAATTATATATTATTTAAGAGGCTGCTGCTATTTATATATCCTTTAGTAGGTTGCTATAACTTATTTATCTGTTATTATTACTTAACAACTATAATTTATATACTAGTCAGAAGGTTGCATGAAACTATACAACTTGTATCTTATTATAGCGATATACCTTTCACATATGTAAAAAGCTATTTAACTTATATATTGGCTCTAGAAGTACCTATGACGTATACAGTGTACATACTTCAGAAGGCTATGATCGATTATGTACTATGTTAAGAATATAGCATAACTTGCACACATTAGCTAAGAAGCCATAAAACCTTGTTCTCTTTTAGCAACTTATTCGCAAAATGACTTCTCTGACTTATGACATATCAGAAAAGTAACAAAATTATCTAAAAACACTCACAACATTTTACTATAGAATCTACTTTATTTTTGTGCCTATTGGTGCGATCATGAGTTGTGGGCAAACCGGCCTCTGTTGCACATTTCCAAGTATTTTTTTCTGAAATAATTTAGTTGTTGTTAAAACTTACATATTGTAAAGTATGTTAAACTTTAACGTAGGATTCAATAAATGTGTATATAAAACAACAACAGCCACCATGCTTGATACCAAAAAATTCAACTAGTCAAGAATCATAGAATGGTCGTTGCTTAGTCACCAAATGGAGTAAATTTATTCAGACGTCAAGTTTAATGCGATATTACAAAAGCCTCAACAACAAGAAGACCCTGCTGCCAGTTTAATTTTGCAGCTTCTTGAGTAAGTTGTGGGCTAGGGCATAAGTCATCATTATAATTTTCAAACACCAATTTCCTTTAACAGTATACAGCTCTGGCATTTTTGGTAGTTTGCCTAAATCTTCCGATCATGGCTTTTTGAACTCTCAATTTTCTTTTAGGCTGCATAACTTTCTGCTCACTAAAATAAACAAATAATGTAACTCAATATTTATAAATATGGTCTATGTTATAGTTTTTTATTCAGTCACATATCGCTGCTGCAATGCATAAAAAACTTAAAAAAAATTAGTTGGTAACACTGCATGGACGCAACTCAGTTACTGTGATTGCTAAAATGAAACACACACATTTTTGCTTGCTGTGAATATTATCTACAGTAATAATATGAATTACTTGCACAACATACTTAGTTACTCAATCTAACATACAATAAAAGCAATGTCTTTCTATTCATCTTAAGCCACTCCTAGAACGTTAAGTAAAAACATTTCCCCACTCGGGAATGGAGTGTCAGGTTGCAAAACCGGCGCAATACCACACCACCATAAATTGGGTAGATTCCAAACAAGCCCATTGTGCCTATGTAGAACCCAGGGAAGAACTTAATGTCACATAGAGAGCCAATAAAAATACAATAACATTCTATCTTGAGGGCATTTTTGCTGTTCAAAACTTCTTTCTTACTGCAATTTATTGTTAGCAATGATCAGTCGGGCTGGACCCAGCACAGTACCAATTTTTTTCTAACTAGATCTCTTGACTTTGGGTGGTTTTATTGATCAATAGTAATACTGAGTGCTATTATTCACATTTTACCAGTAATAATAATGCCCTGAACTGTCAAGAAATTGATAAAACATTCTACTCAGGCACATTCACTTAAATTTGGAAAATGACCCAAAAAGATATATTTCTCATTGTGTAGTGAATTTCTGATTGTTTTTAGTCAAGCACAGCGTTCTAAGTAATTTTTTGGGCTTGTCGGTTTGACAGTAAGTTGTCAGTAGACTGGCTGCTGCGGCATATTTCCTTATATTTGGTTTTTCTTTAAAAGAATTATTATAATTTATCTTAGAGCTTGTTTCTTGAATAATACATCATAGTGTACAATGCAGTACAACAGATAATATCTATTGTCGGTATTGTATTATCTATCATAGTCATTGTTTTATGCACATTTTCTGTACATAAAATAATAGCTAAGACTGCTTGATACAAAATAACTATACAAGTGCATTACTGCGGAGTTGGTCTCTTTTAGTCTTCAAAATGAGCACATTTATTGACAAATACCACGCAATGATAATAAGAAGGTTCAACAACATAAAAAATTCAGCTGGCATTTTTTCTCACAGCCTTCTTTAGCAAGTTGTTGGCTCGAGCCCGAATCACTATAACACTTCTGTTAGGCAGCGTTGAGTGTATAGCATCCAACACTGATCTTTTTGGCAGTTTGCCTGATTTTTCCGTCCAGTTCTGGTCAAATTCTGCTATTTCCTCTGCACTTTACCGTTTTCTGCTGACTGAAATAGTAAATAATGTGAATCATCATTTATAAAAATCTGATAAGCTATGGTTTTGATGAATCACATATCATTGCTCAGCTCCATTCAAAAGTTAAATAAGTTGGTTTATGTGCGGCAAGTCAAAGCAGAATTGACGGTTTCTCAGATACAAGTGAACAATAAGGACATAAATGCTCGTTAGTGTCATTTCTCATTTAGTAATATAATACTTAACCGGTGTATTGTTATTCAAAACACACATATACTGTAGAAGGTACTTTGATGACCACTTCTATATACTACTTTAGTAGCTAATTATGAAACTAAATAGTGTGCCACTTGTGTGCATGCGATAGAGCAGTTTGGATTTTTATTTGCTTCAAACTATTAGAGAAATGATCAGGATTAACATTCATTGAGCAGTCTCAATGGCCAGTGTTCAGAACGATTGCTGCTAAGCTTAGTGGGACCTGACTGGTTAGCTATTTATTGAGTCATTAATTAGGCTAATACTTGACCTATGGGGTCAAGCACTGTGGTTAAACACGCATTGTTCAGGTGTTCATTGAAACCACGAATGCCTAGATTGCTCTAGATACCTAAATGTCTCTGACTAGGAGAGCTATGTTTTGTAACCTGACAGCACCAGAACACAAAGACTAGTGTCAGCATTTATATAGGCAACGAATTTGACTGAAATACTTGAAAAGCTAGACACCTTTATTTTTTCTACTGCATTTGAGCTACAGCAAAATAATCACCCTTGGGTCCCTAGTACATTGTGTTAGTTTAAAGCCACTTATCATAACATTACCTACATTTAATCTGATGTCTGAAAATCACTCTTCGGTGTTGATAATCCATTCATGTCACTCTGCACTTATTTAAAATCAATGCATTTTTGATTAGATGCTACTACACAAAGAGAAATACATCCTTGGGTTCTTTTTTTAAATTCATGCATTAGCGATTTGCAAATATATGAAAGCAGAGCCTCATTTAAAATTAAAATCTTTTTGCGTCGATATTTGCAAAGTTATGCTTGCTATTTTAACCTTGACCCAAAACTCCAATATTATAACATTCTGAAATACAGCTAAATTGACATAAGGTAGAATCTTAATTTGAAGGCCATGTTCATTTGAGTGCTACTCTAGAAGTGTTGAAAACTAGAGTGTCACCCTTTAATTGACAACCACTTCCAGCTGACTGCGACTTCAACATTTTTTGATCTTTGGATCCAATTTTGGACAGGATGGATAGAAAAATGTTGACAAATTTTTACTAACAATGACTCAATTACAAGAATAGCAATTAATACTTTTGTCAATGCATATTGAAGCGAGTTTTCTAACTTCTAAGCTTTACAGTGTTTTCGTTAAAGCTTTGAAAGCAGCACCATGAAAATAATTAATAACTCTATCAGGCTGATAATAATTTTATTGTTTAAGCGGACTTGATAGTTCAGCATATATGAAAAAACGGTTTAGCAAATATGATGAAATCTGTACTACTATTTAGTACTATAGGCTAAAATTTCTTGCACATGCTACAGCATTAGAATAAACACTTAACGATGGCATTTTGCAAGCTCAACGCCCAGTGTATATGTTATCACTGGCTCACAGCTTAGTTTGTGTGTTATATAGTTCTTTATGTGTTTTTTTTCAAAAGAAGTAACGTTCACTTGAACGGTGGCGTTCTATCTTTAACTGTCATCTATTATAGTGCAGGTCTAGTAGAGGGGCGTTTAAATGAATGGGAATTCAATTAGAGATTCCATAATATTTTATTAACCCTTTCACCGCTGCATGCGCATTTATGCGAAATCAATGGACGACCGGCATATGTGCATGTTGCGAATTTCCTGGCAATTGCGTAGTAACTTAATTTTATTATTTGTTGACAACATAACTAACAATCTTTAAGACTTTTTATGGTATTGACAGTGTTGTCCAAAAGTTTCCCTGTAAAATTACCCTAAACTCACGAAGCAATTTAAAATTTTTGTTTAGGACTTTTCAACATAAAAAGAAACATTTGTTCTTTCTGATTTTCGAAATATTTAGTGCTATTATAGCTTTCGCAAGTACATCCAGAATTGAAAACAGATAATTACTTATGTTGATAACATTATTGATGATTGTTGATGATGGATTAAGATTTTAGTGATTACACATATAGTTAAAGTAGCAGCTCCAATAGTGACTCCAATGGTGGTCAAAGTAATAGTTTCGTAAGAGTAAGGAACATGGTAGAGCATTGTTTTTCGAGATTCGAAGGGATCGTAGCTTCACATAGCATTAGCAATGCACGAATTAGGAATGCATTAAGTTGTTTGAATAGTACCATTTTTTAACGTGTTGGAAAAATAAAATCTATAACAAAAAGGTTTTAGATAGAGTTGAAGCTAATAAAGATTGAACATATATTATGAAGCACAATCGACAATTTTTGCCACTATAATTGGAAGGGTTAAAAAATGCAGTGCCATGGCATTCAAACAAAGGTTTTATAGTAATCTTATTTCTTATAAACTTTTTGAAATAAAACTTTTATTAATGTGGCACTCTCTGTTGGGAATTGACCGTTAATCAGCAACATACCCCCCTTCAAGAAAGCGTCCAGCTGTGCTTCGTACCATTTTCCATCTGGTGGATATAGTGCTCGGATGCGGTGACCAGGTTTCTACCAAAATAAGCAAAACAATTTTAATAGCCCAAACAGATGTTATGCAGATTAAAAATTGATGCAAAAGATGCCTGATGTTTTTAGGTTTTTCAGCAAATCCGTGTCCCTTCCTCCCATTACTAAAATTCTATGAAGCAGTAATATTTTATCTCATGCGATATTCTTCTACGAAATTGAAACATAGATTTTAAAGCTTCAAGAATTTAAAGGGTTTCATTTACTCCAGTCACTTACTTATGACTCAGCCTTTAGTTTAAATCCGTATCAAATTACAACTAAAATGCATCAACTTGTTAATTACAATGAAAATAATACATTATCATAACTTTATACTGCCCTAAGCAAGCAAAACGCCCTATCTGAAAAGTTTTTCAAAATTCACTTTTTTGTGCTTATATGTAATTTAGATTGAGATCTAACATGTCTCGAAATTTCATATATCTGAGACCACCAGAAATAGCACTTTTCACAATGTGCAAAACGCCCTATCCACATTTACCACACATAAAGTGGCAATCAAAGCCCTCTATCTGCAGATACAGCGTTTTGATTGGCCTGAACATACACAAAGTTGGACATTATGAGCAGCATTATGTAATCAAAGAGTATATAAACAAAGGGAAGCGAAACTGAAGCATATATATTTGGTTGTTTTAAGGCAGCTCATACAATCTAGTGCACTTCTAAGTGCTCAATCTTATTGCTATATTTTTTATCATAATATATTTATTATGACAGGACGATATCTAAGTGACAAAAGTCTCGATTTAAAGATCCGACTCAGAGATTTGATGAAAAATTTGTTTTAATTACATGTCCATTGGAAGGTTTTGCTTTTTTAAAATACTGACATTATTGCACTCAGTTGTTTGTTTTAAATTATTTTCAATAAAAGCGTTTGATCTTTGTTAAACTACTATTTTACTTGCTCCTTTCATTTCATGACATCTGGTTTGAAGGATACCTAGATCTTTGATCATCTCTTAACTTTTGAGCTAAATATGGCTATTACAGGGCTTTAATCCATGTGTTGACTGAATGAGTAATAGGAATTGCAACATATATCATTTTGTTGACTAATTGCGGGTTAATATCAGAATTTAAACTTGTAATCCTTTGATAATCCAGTCATGCCAAATGGTCTTGTGGCAAACTAACAATGAGAAACCAGTCCAATTAAGCAATCAAAAGGCCCTATCTGCAGTGATAGGGCGTTTTGATTGCCTAGTGCCAGCTTAGTAAATTGTCAATTTAAGCAAACAAAATGCCCTAAGTGAAATAACTCCTTTGATTTTAAAGTTTCACGAAAAAAAAATTCGGTAAAGATTGTTGGATATCTCACCATAATAAATAAATAAAAACAACTAAAATACTGCTAATACTGATGCCAGGCTTGACTAAAACGCGTTTGTGCTTGTGCTGAACAATTTACAAATATCAAGATACAGCGTTTTGCTTGCTCAGGGCAGTATAGTATAGGCTACTAATAATTCTGCCTGTTTGGTGCTATCAATCAGCTAACACTAATCAGAATAAAAAGCATCCATAATTATTTTAATGTTTTTTTAAAAGTTACAAAAGTTAGGAGCATCGACAGAGTCACAGATATTCATCAATTGCTGGCTACCATGCTATATGTTACCATAATTATTTTAATGTGTGTCAGTTAATCTCACAAAGCTACCCTCGTGTATAATTACAAAGTTATCATTTTATGAAAATTAGTAATTATTTCATTCTTTTAGCATTATAAAGTTGGGGTTTCTTGACCTTTTTAACTTGACAATATTACGATCCTGCAATTAAGGCAGTAAAATCCAAATCCAAATTAGCTGCGAAAACCTATGCATTGTTGTTTGCCGTCGCAATTTGATGACATGAGTAAGTTGCTTAGAAATAGTATTTAAAGTGGCTCGCCCTAAAGGTCAAAAATGGCCACTACCGGTCTAACCTTTAGCATTGGTATTGAGGCGAAGTAAAATACTTTTCATGATGCCTTTTCACCATAATATGGTACATATAATTCAATGACAAAATTGGCAAAAGTAATATAAAACAATTGTGACAAACAAATATACCAATTGTGACATGCTTAGTCTGTTCTTCTGCTGCTGAAAAACCCTAAATGGCTAGATGCGTGAAAAAAGCAAAAAGTTTAGCGGCTACAATCTCGCTAGAAGGTTGAACTTATGTGATAAGTCTTTAGGTTGTGTAGGAATGGGAGGTTGACTTGTTTCTTACAATCTATTTAATCAATTGACTAGCATGCAAGAAGATAGCAAGCCATGCCACATTAGGAGAATGAGTCACTTTAAGCACAAACCACAATTGCATAAGTACATAGGTCATTTCTGCTAGTGAGAAGACCTTGGAGAATAAGACCACATTATGCAATTCTGTGCAGATTTTATTACTGCAGTTATACTTGTGCTGCAATACTTCTAATAGAGTGAAAAGCAAATGAGCTGCCCAACCACAACCTCCTTCATTATAAAGTTACAAAGAATAGGAATAACAACAATAGCTTTCATTCGGAGGCTGAGGCTATTGAGAAGTAGAAAGTGAATTAGCTAAGCAGGCAATAGTAGAACACACATAATAAGAGCATAGGCATCATGATTGACGTGTATGCAGGCAATGAATTTATGTACAATTTTACTACCAAACTTTTTAGTAAAGCTAGACACCTTTGGCTAAAAAGTGCTAGATATAGGTCAAAACAAGCCAGTGACAAATTTCATGTTATGCATCCCTGTTTGGACACTTTATTTCTAAAGTGTTTAATGCATTGGAAGTTTAACATAAAAGTGTGCCAAGAATGCACAAAGAACATTGACAGCAATAACTGCATAGTACTGACAGCAATAACTGAATGGAACATGATGTTTAATTAAAATGTAACATAAAAATAAACGTTTTATTTTGTTTTGGTAAGCTTGCAGCAAAAATGTTTGTTGTGCATATAAAATATTGTTTTGCTCCAAATACTTTACAAACAAGTAATAATAACTTTATTGATGCCAGTTGTACTGAAATTATATTTGCTACGAGCACCAATGGAAGTCAAAATAAGTAATACAATTCTTACAGACCTTTTAAAAACAATGGCCTTTGCTGCTACAAAACAGTGAGTAGACCCATAGGAAGAGAAGTATAGGTTCTTATACTGCTAAAACTACCTTTGGTTCAGAAATCAGATTTGAAAATAGCAATGAGTTATTATAAGCATTGGCAAATGTTTGTGATGGATAGGAAACAAAGCTGGGTATTGCACACGCTGGTAATTTAGCTAATGTAAATAGATTTCCTACACTACCTAATTGAAAGCGTCAATGCAAAATCTAAATACATGTAAATACTTACTAACCATAGTACAGAGTGACCTTTTAATGTTTGTCAACATAACATCCGTACCGCTTTGAGCATCTTGAAATTATATTAAAGTTGCTTTCATTATGAGCTCCCTTTGACATTTTAAAGTATTAAAATGGGCAAATACAAGTTGCATTTTCAGAGAACTTTTCAATTCAAGTCATATGCCACAAAATGTTCCTCTGCGTTGTTTGTAGTATATTCTAAAAGTGCTAACACTACATTTGTCTTAAATTTTAAAGTTGACACAAATAATTGAGCAAATTATGTAGCTTATTAGTAAAACTTTTGTTAACATCAGCAAACAAACTGCATACACGCTGCCCGATACCGAAGGCCAAAAATAATAATATATATTGCTATTTATATTTTTACCAATAGTTTTGCAGTTTTGTTATTGTATAGCAATTTGTATAAAACCTACTGTATTTCAGCTTTGAGTAACTATGAGTTTTAGTAGTGTTCTGGCCCTTCCTATCGCGTGTTTTCAACATTTTGAGGTAATAATTAAAAGCCATGAGTTGAATTGCGCAACTTCAGCAGCATCTTATACATATATATCATTCGCCAAACTCATTGTCTTAATCATCAAAGTTCACTAAATCATTCAAAAGGAAATACATACACTTGTATCTCTAATTCTTTTATAGCTTTACCCTTTTACTGCCACCCATGTACAAACTAAGCTACCGGCCTACCGCCAGCCATTTCACCGAAAATTGCCAATTTAGCTTCATGATATGTACATGAAGCATGTATAAAATTTTGTTTCAACTTCAAAGTTTATCTAGAAACTTTTTGTAATATATTTTATTTTGCTAAAATGTTAACATATAGTGCTATGCAAAAATCAATGTACCTTCACTTTGTGCACTGCTAAATCTATGTGAAGCTACGATCGCTACGAAGCTAAAACGATGCTCTACAATGTGTCCCTTACACTTACAAAACTATTATTTTCATTATCATCAGAGTCACTGCTGCTACTTTAATTATCTGTGTAATCACAAAAATCTGAATTTGACTTGGCTATAATGTCATCAACATACATGTAAGTAATTATCTGTTTTCTGACTTGCGCGATACTTAACAAAACTTACACAAAAAATTCCATTTTTATTTTGGAAATTCTCAAAAAAAAATTTGAAACTGCTTAGTTATCTTAGACTAATCTATTAGATAAATTTTCGAACCACACTGACAATAGCATAAAAGTTTTAAAATCATCCGTTATGTTTTTAACAGATAATAAAATTAGGTGACCACGCCATTGTTGGAAAATTTGCAAAAATGTGCATACGGCAGTTGCTGATAGATTTAGCATAAATTCGCATACGGTAGGGTAAGAGTAAAAACCAACAAAATATTTGTCAATCTCCTGCCTCTAAACATGATATCTCAAATCTAATAATTACTCTCAGTGTTGGCTGAGTAACTAAAAGTGATAATGGGTAACCATAGAAAACTATTCATTTTATATAATTATGCACCATGACTCATAAAGACTAAGAAGAGCAATACTAAATCTCTTTGCTATGCTACATTCCTTTGATTGGTGTGCGCTATTTATATTATGTAATCTGCCAATAATAGATGAATAGAACACAAAAGTGGCATAATGGTTTATGTAAGCATTTGAAATAATACAATGCCTATAAAAATTGACAACTTTTCTTACTGAAGCTATGGCTATATCAAATTATCACACTAATTTTTGGCTCGCATGTATAATGTGCTAGTTTACAGCAACTTATTGCAATATCGCATACCTTTAATTTGATGTCTGCAAATCAGTCTTTGGTGTGAGCCATCAATGCTTCTCATCCAGCAGTTATCTATAACTAATTGATTAATATGATTATGAAGCATCATTGGTTATTTGCAACTATACAAAGAAAAACTACTTTTGGGCATGCTGTTACATTCTTACGTAAGGTATACTTTTGCTAGTTACAGTAAAACTTTGTACAGTATATTTTGTGTTGGTGAATTTAAAGTTTTGCTTATCATAGTAACTTTGCCAAAACGTCAAACATTACTACATTTTAAAATACAACCTTACTGATATAATGTTTTATACTTTGTAATCTATAATTATTTACATGTTAAAAAATATTATAAAATTCGGTAGATGAAACCTTGATTATTTTGACATATTTTTTATGCAAACCAACGTGTAATTAGCAACATACCTTTTCTAGAAAAAAACATCCAACTTTGTCTAATACTTTCTGCCATCTGATGAATATACTGGCAATAATGCTTACCAAGTTTCTACTAAAAATGAATAGATAATTCAAATAACATAAACAGATATACAAACCAAAATGAATGCAAAATACCCATTTTAGTTCACTGGTTAGGTTTTTAGGAAAACTTGAATGTCTGCCTCCTACTACTGAAGCTCTATAGAACAGCTAAGCTCTTAATTACTACACAATTATAACACAAGATTCAAACTAAATACTAAAAGTTTTAAAATTCAAAGGCTGCATATACCCCACTTACTTGCTTATGCCTATGCATGTACTACTATTACTTACAAAATCATAACTGAAATACGCAAACTCTCACCATTCATGATAACAATAATACGATAACATAATGACCATGTTATTCTAATAACAGTTTTGACTGTTGGTAGAACCACATTAATAACTTTACTTATCATTATAAAAAAGCATCAAAAATTATTATAATAATAACTGAAAATAGATTAAAGTTAGAGATTTAACTGATTCACTAAAATAACTATTAATTGTCAGCTGGCGTGTCTGTGTTGATGTTACAAAACTGAACATTCGTGTAACAATAAAAAAGTCCAAAATAAGGATTTTACAAAAAGTTTTGATATTCTCCTTTATGGTATTATAATGCTGAACTTTCTTGACTTTTCTATGCAGAACAATATCAGCAGTTGGATGACATAAACGGGTGTAAAAAAATATATCAAACGTGTTCTATGCTACATTCCTTAAAAATTATAATAATTGAAACATACTTTTTTCGCGCTAGTCCTATTTCAATATTAAATAAAAATTATACTGCTTTTCTACAACTGTATGTTTCAAGTAAATAAACTGTAAATTGACTAAAATAACATGAACAACTTACCAAATGTGACGTGCTCCTTTACATGTAGTTATTCTGCTGCTACCAAGCTCTAGTAGACTACATTGGTGAAGAACTAATAGTCCTAACAGCCACAGCAACATTATAACAGCCACATCTCGCTAGCTGTTATATACTGTGGTTATACTTTTGCCACTTTATTTCAATAAATTTAAAAAATCAATTCTTCGACTAAAAAACCATCTCTCAGGTATTGCGTTCGGATTCAAAGTTTCAAAAAAAGATTTATTTTGTGGCTGGATGCAACAGCAGCAAAAATATGAATTGTACTGATTATAGACTTATTTAAACTTTTACTACAGCCATGTTTAAACATCAGTGGAAACCATATTGTGCAATTATTGTGAATTTTCACAAAAGAGAGCAGATCAATGAGAAACCGTGAAAAAAAGGGCGTGCTTAAATGGCAGTCTTGAAAACCATAAAGAGGGTCAGCAAATAAATTGTAATGTATTGTAGTTTGTTAATATACAACTTTATTTTTCAAATCTAATAAAGCTATCATGAATATTAGCAAAACTGACTGTATCCGACATAGCTGCTAATTCTTTGTATTGGCTGATGATTAGTCATAAGCTTATTGCAATATGTTTTTAAATAGATTGTGCTATTAACTGAAACGATACCAAAACACTTAAAAGTAAGAATATTTTAAAATTGATATATGCCTCCTAGTTCCATATATAAGAGCCTCCTAGAGTTTATAATTTATTGATAGAAAATTACACATTTTTGTTGGAGTTGTCTCCTCTTTTCCATATATATGAACATAGATATATAAGGCAATTATGGGAATCATGTTTAAAATACTTCTATAGGGTTGTTAAGCACTATAAACACTGCTAGAATTAGGAGGCTTCCTGGACGCCTCCTAATTTTTCAGAGCCTCCTAACATGGATTATATATTGATAGAAGCCTCCTAGTTGGGAAATATAGTTCTATATATATATATATATATATATATATATATATATATATATATTTATATATATATATATATATACTACTATATATATATACTATATATATACTATATATATATATATATGTAGTTATATATAGTTATATATATATATATATATATATATACATATATATGTATATATATATAGCAGGACAGATAGCCCAGTTGGTAAGGTATTGGGACAGTGATCATTAGGTCCTAGGTTCAAATCCCAACAACTGCACCCTTCTGGTGGTCCTTATACAAGACCCTTGCTTGTATAATGTCTACAACCTCTCTGATGAGTGCAATAACCCAAGCCATGCTGGCTCAAACGTTGCCCAGTCAAACAAGGTCTGCACTGCCTGTAGCTGAACCAGGACAAGGCAGCGAAAAATGGGCTACTGGTTCAAAACGGATGAAATGGACTCGGACTGAGAGCACGGACCTCATGCAGTGCTACTTTATGAGTGAACCTCAAAAGTGGGGCTATATGAGAAGGATGTGTCAACTGTGGATAAACATGCGCCCTGAATTGTCACTAACCGCTAAGCAACTTCTAGCTCAGAGAAGTAACATAATCAAGCGGCACCTCATACCAGAACTTGAGGTAGATGAAATTAGGAAACAGTTCACCCAAGTAACCTCGACCAACGACGAGTGCATATCAACACACACCGTCACACATACACGATCTTGTGTTGACTCAAGAAGACATGCACTTTGACCTTGACCCAAGGGTGAAGAAGCTTGCGGAAAATATCATCAACAAGATGCCAGCTGCTAATGATTATGAAAGCAGGGTACCACTACGGAGAGTTAGCATGACTATACCCAATAAGCTGTTGGAAGACATTAACTTGGCACTGCAGTCGATCTCAACTGAATCATTCAGTGAGACTAATGCCTTAATCTACAGTACGGCATCCGTTGTCTTGGAGGAGATGGGTATTAAGCCACTGTCAACAAGGCTTCAAGCCATCCCATCTTGGCAGCTGAGGCTACAAAATAAGATCAAGGACTTGCGCAAGAAAGTTAGTAGGCTCAGTGAAAGATCTAATCATAGTTTGGAGCGTCCAAAAAGGGAAGACACTAGAAGTTCTAGAATCTGTCAAACAGCAGTTAGTAGCACTCTTGGCACGACTGAAGCGGTACACCAAAGAGCGGCATAACAAGAGAATGAGCAAGCTGTTCATCAATAATCCATCTAAAGTGTATTATCAGTTCAAAGGTGAACTGCAGAGGCCAATGTCAGATCTTCCCCGATCCAGCACATCAAAGTTCTGGCAGGACATCTGGGAGAAAGAGACTACTCAAAACACCACTGCAAACTGGCTGAAGAGGCTTAAAGAGAGCCACCAACACACGGTGGCTCAGCAAGGACTCACCATCAGCGAAGTGGACATCAAGTGCAGAGTGCAGGGTATGAAGAACTGGGCAGCACCTGGCCATGACATGATTCAAGCCTTCTGGTTGAAGAAATTGACATTATTTCACACTAGAATGGCTAAGCAGATGGAATGCTTAAAAGAAGAAGGCGACCATCCGGAATGGCTGACCAAAAGACGAAATGCACTTCTGATAAAAGATCCAAAGCAAGGACCAATTCTCAAGAACTATCGACCAATAACGTGCTTTCCCACCACCTGGAAAATGCTCTCAAGAATAGTTGCAGACCAACTGGAAGAGTACATGAGTCACTATATGACCAGTTTTCAGAAAGGAATTGGGCGCAACACCCGAGGTGCTAAACATCAGTTACTGGTGGATCGGACGGTCTGTCAAGACAGCAGGAGAAGGCATACCAATCTTGCCATAGCTTGGATCGACTAAAAAAAGGCTTATGACTCTATGGGTTTTTGGATAGTTGGATACTTGAGTGCCTCAGTATGTACAATGTTCACCTTGCTCTTGTGGCATTCATCAAGATGTCAATGACCAAATGGAAGACGGAACTGGAGGCTAATGGCAAAAAGCTGGCAAGTGTAAAAGATAAGCGATGCATCTACAAGGTATCTATCAAGGTGACTCCTTATCACCGCTGCTCTTCTGCATATGCCTAAACCCTCTAAGCAATATGCTGGAGAAGACTCACTATGGGTACCAGTTTAAGAGTGGCACAAAGATAAACCACCTCTTCTACATGGATGACTTCAAGCTGTATGCCAACAAAGAAAGGGACATTGATACGCTAATACACCTGACTCAGGTATACAGCAAGGACATCGGAATGACATTCGGTATTGAGAAATGTAGAAGGCTCTTAAGAAAAATCATTCTATGCTCACAGATGGCCTAAGAATGCCAAATGGTACTATCAAAGATATAGAAAAAGGGTACAAGTACTTGGGATTATGCAAAGAAACATCAACCACGAAGCTGAGGTACGTCACAAAGCCATTACTGAATACAAGAAACGCCTTCGGCAGGTCCTACGGAGCCAGCTCAAGGCCAAGAACCAAGTTATGGCAATAAATACCTACGCACTGCCAGTAATAAGATATCCAGCAGGCATAATAAAGTGGACTGAGGAAGCCATCAAGAAAACAGAAATAGCTACTCGTAAACTGCTGACCATGCATGAAGCAATCAACCTAAAATCTAATACTACTAGATTGTATCTCGATGGAAAAGATAGCGGTAGGGGACTCAAAAGTGTAAAGCAGACAGTGAAGGAGGAAAAGCAAAGCATCAAAGCCTATGCAGCCTTCATGACCACTTCAGATAAGTTTCTAGCTGAAGTTCAATCGACTGCTCTTACAATGGACCTTTGCCCTGATGATGAGGAAATTGACTGGCACACAAAACCTCTTCATGGTGCTTACCACCGACAAATATCTAAGGTTGGCGATCTTCACCAGACATATATGTGGCTGAACAAAAGAAACCTAACGGCCAATACAGAGTCGCTAATCATGGCAGCCCAGGAGCAAGTGCTCTAAACAAGGCAACTCCAAACAAAAATCTATTTCAATAGAGACGATCCTAGATGCAGACTGTGCAAAGATGCACCTGATACCATCCAACACATCATTAGTGGATGCAAGCAGCTAGCAGGAAATGCATACACTGAGCGGCATAATCATGTTGCAGGTGTTGTGTATAGAAGTCTATGTGACGAGTATGGCCTTAATAAACCACAACACTGGTGGGAAACTCCTGGTAAGGTCAATTAAAATGACTGTGCATGTCCTAGCAAACCAACCAGATATAGTGGTGGTGGACAAGGAGAACAAGAGGGATACTATAATAGATATAGCAGTACCTAATGACTACAATATAGACAGCAAAGAAAAAGAAAAGGTAGAGAAATATGTCCCTCTTGGAGAAGAGATTGAAAAATGCTGGCATGTAAGAACAGCTGTAATTCCAGTAGTCATTGGGCGCAATAACACCGGCACATAAAATGTCGCTTGCCCAAATACCAACAGCAATCAACTCAGGTGAGTTGCAGAAAAGTGCGCTACTGGGAACAGCTAAGATCTTGAGGCAAGTGCTTAAACTCCCAGGTCTCTGGTAGGAGACCCGAGTTAGAGCAGAAACTACCACCCAAACGGGTTAACTGGGGTGAGGAAACAATTTTATATATATATATGTATATATATCTACAAACATATATATATATACAAATATATATAAATACATATATATATATATCTACAAACATATATATACAAATATATATAAATACATATATATATATATAAATACATATCAAATATAACACATACATCGATCTAAAGATTTTCAAATCAATATATGTAAATCCCAAAGTTTGTCTGTATGTACTTCAATATGTATTTTGGTATGCTCAGCTATAATAGCAATTGATATTAAAAGTTGGAAGTTAGCACTCTGTTGGATTTGAACTCATGAAGACCGCAACCAAATGTTTGTAAAACAATTGTCTAACCATGACTCTACAAAGGTTTATATGATTGCTAGCTCTTACTATATACTATACACAATCTTTTACTAATTTAACACGATAAATGGCGTTTTAATTAAAACTTTGTTAAATTAAATCTATCAACGCTATGAAATTCTATGCTTTATCGTGTTTTCATGAACTTCTTTTTCTAGGTTTTCGTAAGGTTTGATTGCTGAATTATATTATCTTGAGTAGAAATGACCTCTACGTTCTTCCTCCGTTCAGTCAGACAAAGACAGTTCGATATCTCAGGTTTTCATTTGTACCAGCATCGAGAGGTACCAGTATTGTTGTATTCAAAGTTTTGATGAATAGCTTTTGCTGGAACAGTAACATGTTTATACACAAACACTTCTATGCAGGGATTGTTATTATTAATTGAAAATATTCAGGATTTTATTTGTTTTCTCAGTTCGTATTAATTGTATCATTACCAAATGATATTTTATTGTAATCATGGAAAACCAGACTCAATTTAGCTCTTACTTGCTAATTAATTTGCGTCTACATTTAAACACTTGTGTATCTCTATTATCTTGTTTCTTAATTAATTTGACCTCCACACAAAGTTGTACTTCTGATATGAAGTTTGAAAGTTACAGCTGCTTGACAAAAATGGAAAACCTTGACAGTTTTTTAAATTTATTTTTCCTAATTTATTTAAACTGCAAAAAGCACTTTTCTCATCATATGAAATTAGAAATTTAAAATGTTAACTATTCTTATTTGTTATATAAAAATAAATTTTCAGTGCAAAAACTTTTATTACTCGAGCAAATAAACGAAAATATAAATGTATTTATTTATTTATTATATATGTATTTATTTATATATAACTCGAAATAAACGTTAAAAAAACATACTCACAACATGTATTTAACTATGTTGAAATAATGTGCTATGGTCCCAAAAATTATCAACTTTATCTGTGTTTCATTGAACAAATGAGCAAAATTGATGCGATGTTAAGAATTTGATAGTTTGTCTTGTTAATACTATATTATATTGTTATATTATAGTTGTATTGTTGATAAACATTAATAAGTGGCATGAGTTAAGATGGTCAGTCTACATCTATATGGTGGTCGCTTCTCCAACGCTTTCCAATGTAAACATTGCCACTATACCTTATCTTGCACTAAACCTTGATCCTTTAGATGGCCAGCTACTTTACCATAGTGTGTCTTACTTCAATGTTGTATAAAAGGTTATTGCACTAATTTATACGTTTGCGATAGTTCGAAGCAAAAAAATGACATTTTGATCATATTTAAAGCGAGTTATGCTCCCAGACTCAGTAATGACCATCAGTACTATCATAGTGTGCTACAAATCTGCAACAACATAATAATAAATCAAATTTTGAAATTATGTTCTCAACAACAAGTGACATAAACAAGCAGATATTATAATACATTTAGCAAGTAAGATATTATTTTGCATTGTTTTCTTGGCTTCCATTTCTAGTTGCGATCTGATTTTTTAAAATTCATTTTTGCTCTTTATGGTTGTTCAAAGTCTTCTAAAGTGTAATTTGACATGGAATTTGTTTCTATATTGCTGAGAATGTCAATATTTCTCAATCATCTGCAATTATTGTGGGTGTTTAAGATGATATGAAGGCAAGATTTTACAAGATTAAAATTGTCAAAGTTTGATTGCGATTAAACTGCTCAGAAAAAATACATGTAAAAAGACATCACTAGTAGCTATTTTTGCTACAGTTGACATCATCTATCGCAATCAAGTGGCAGCGTTACCCGTCTTGATGCTGCTGGTCTCTTTGTAACCATAAACATCATAATAATGCATTCTTTTGATCTGAGCGTTTCACAACGAATCAACTTTTGTCAACTTTATTCTAGAAACATACTAACAGTCAGACCACCTCAAACATTAAAAACAACTGCAAATTATAGAGTTACACCTAACAAAATATAGAGCTATACCTTTACATTCTGACGAAGTTAACTAAACTATTGTGCATGTACATGTTTAAAGGAAGGATTAGCGCCTGATAGTATTTATGGAAAGAAAAAAAATCTCAGTAAATAGCCGCCTAGATGAAAAATGATATAAACCAAACTTTGTCACGCTCATAGAATTGCTGGAGTAAATCTTGTGTACTACCGGTAACAACGGGATTAGCCGTATAATGTCAGTACAGCCACTGATGTCACGTTGCCCACATTGCACTAGAGGCAGCTTGTCAGTCTCTGTTGTCACAGTATTTTTGTCTGTGGAAATTGTTAAGTATCGTTCCTCATCTATTGGGAAGCTTGTTAATAAAATTATTAGAATAAATATATGTGACCAGGTTTTATTGCATATGCATGCAGATATCTGCTCCTGGAAATGCTTAATGAAAAAAATTGGCAATAGTTTAAAATGGAAGCCAAAGTTTAGGTCAGCAGGGTTAAAATAGCCAAATGCAATAATTTCGTATTACAACAAATCATTTGGTCAACTAAAATTTGTATATTTTCTACTTAGAGTTTCATTATTAAGACAAATAAATATAACATAAGGTATTGAGAGTGTGATAACTCTGAGTCCATACAGACCAGCTCATAAACCATCATGAAATGTGTTGCTAAAAATAACTAGTTTTGTTCATGGCTCGGAGTTAATGTTTTGCGTCAGAACGGTTTAAGTTATTTTTCTAATACTGCTAGTTTAAAAGAACCCTAAGGCTTGTCTGCTTTTGATCAGAGCATCACATTTTTGTCGCCAATAAAAATTACTGGTGCATATAATCACTAAATAAAGAGCTAATAAAAGACTAAGATAGCCGTTACAGTACTAGTATGGGATGTCAAGATTAATAGCAGCTATGATATGATGTTGTCAATATGCAGTTTAATCAATCATTGAGCTTATTGAGCAAATATTAGATGCTAGTAGAGGCTGATTTAGATAGACACAGGATAGCTCAAGCGTTGCTCTGCTCGCTAGTAAAAAGTACTGGTGCATATAATCACTAAACAAACAACCAATAAAAGACTAAGATAGGCGTTACAGCGCGGTGAACGTTGTTCCTTCTCAATCAGTTTTATTTCATCTCAAGACCGCTAGTAAAAAGGTCATAGGATTAACACTGCTAGTTTTAGTAGGTTTACAGAGCTTTATTTTAATTTATCAAACTTCACCATATTTCATTTGTTTTATCAAAAATATGGTACTATTATTGGTTTGAGGTTTTTAGGCTGCACATCTTTTTACCTTTCTATGTTTGTGATTCACTCTTCAACCTTACTAAGCCTATGAATAATGATAGCTTCTCAGCATAATGGCTTCTGTTGTTGATCACTGATCCGTTTTTTTTGCCACACCATAATTGGAGAAAACAGGCATCTACAGGTGGGTTCACGAATCCAGGTCAGCCATTTGTAGGCAATCACCAGCGAAACAGCTTTATGTAAACATCAGCCGCTGAGCCTAGGGCCGCAAGTGTTTTGCTGTGCGACATTACCGCCGCGTCTCACATTTGATATGGTAACCAAGCATGAATGCACATCGTCCTTTTAAACAGGCATCATATGTTTACATAGATTGATAAAGGTTTTTGATTCAGTGAAAATCAACCTACCAATTTTGCATTATAATCAGTCAACGCTAGTGTTAGGCTCTGAGTAATATTTACTTTAAGAAAAACATAAGGTCATGCTTAAAAACAGCCTAGAAAAGTAAATATATTTTAGGGAGTTTGAGCTTGTCCTTTTTGATCTGTACTGGTTTAGTTAGCTCAAATGTTAACTTCTTGATTAATCAAATAGCCATCAAGTTAACAATTAGTGAGGTTGAAATCATTTTTAACCATTCATTTTAACTATATATTTGGCCAGTTATAAAAAGTAAAAGCTGTGGTATCATTCAGTTAATAAAAACGCCTGTTCAACTATAATGAACCTAATTAAATCGCAAATGTCATTCCAGCGAGCGTACTATGAAATGAGGGATGGTCCTGTGAAGGGCCGTTGGGAGGCAGTTCTATGAGCATTCATTTGCAAAAGACTGATGAAAAAATGAGGCAGCCAAGATGATATTTATAAATAGAGAACTTTATGGACAGTGGTTGAGGTAGAAAAGAAAGTCTGCATGCAACAAACAATCTTTATTAAATTTATTTTAACTGCTTGCTTGTTTGAAGAATTTTTTTATGTTCATGATTGCATGTCAGAATAATTTAAGTATCTGTTCCTATTAAATATTAGTTGTCTAAGTCATTTAAATAATCTGTTTCTGTCTTTGTTTACATTTTTTCCCTAGATAAGTTTTTGTAATTAGTCCATTTCGTTACCAAAATAGGTTTCATGGTTTTTCAACAAGTTCTCTACTTAGTAAAAGTAGAATTTTGCAGACTGTTTGTCAGTGTTTATTTAAAGTGTTACACTGCAATGGCCTATTGTGACTCAATAATTTTCTATTGTCATTAATGTAAATTTTTTTAGAAAGCCAGCAGTCTTCGAGGCGATGTGCTTGATTGGTTTGAATGATAACTGTCAATCTCTCAACCAATCGCTAATGTAATATAGATACTGTTATATTTCTTTTGGCAAATCAGCTTTTGTTTTGCTCTTGAAATATATACATGATGTTATTATTATAAAAAAAGCATATTATAACAAAAACGTTAAGAAATGTTTTTTTTTCTGATCATTATTAAAATACTAGCATCAACTTTGGATGAGACAATTGACTAACTAAAAATTTATTGTTCTTACAACATTTGCGTTTTCTTTTGTTTCAGAAGGTTGTATTGTCCGCAGTGTTGGTTTCAGCACACTCTGCTGGTTTCAGCCAAGCAAAAGTGAGTTGGATTCAGCTCCCTCTGGTTTGATTCAGCAAGTTGTAATGTTGACGGCCTCTGCATGGTCCCCTACAGATATGCAATAATGAAGGGTTTTCTCCAACCCACTCTTACAAGTTGTCTTCGTAAGAACACTCATAACGTCCTCATAACCGCACACTCACACGATGGCATTTCACATTGAGTAAAATCAGTAGTACCAAGGTAGCTCAATGAACCAAATTATATCACAGCCTCAGAGCCATTCAAATAGTTCTAGAGTGCTGCTGACAGCAACTAGCTAACATACCTTTATTTAGATACATGTATTAGACCTTATATTTTGGACCATTTTCAAACGTCCTAATCTGTTTTCTTTGTTATAATAACAATTTTCATTAAAGCGAAAATGAAAAAAGATCGATGTGACTCGCTTGTTGGTAGGTCAAGGTTGATTGTAAAGCAAATGAAAAATTATATGATACTAGCGGTCATTTTCTAATTTACTTTGATTCATGCAATGATGATGAATGCTAAGTCAATAAATATGATGCTAATATAAATAATTACCCACATTTTCAAAGTTGAACAAATTTCTATAGTTTTAGTCCAAATAACTACGAAACAAGGATTTTTATTTGGGACCAGTTTCTGCGAATTGCTGGACTTTTTTTATAACAGAGTTTAACCACAGGCCATTGTATTATGAGAACATTTAAATATGTTTAATAAAAGTTTAAAAGCTTTAGGTCTTTGAACAAATTACCCAGGGTTACTGACACGCATTGACAAAAAAGGAAAGACTCAAAGGATTCAAATGGTTACCAAAATTTGTCTTTACCTTTTTATACATACATACTTATAAGTACATGTCCATCTACATGTGACATACAATTGAAAATAGTTCATTATACAATAATAAACTGAATTGACTTATAGTAAGGGTTACATTTGACTGGCTGGACAATGACCACAGAAACCAAGTCAATGCTGCAAATCTTTTAAACCGAAATATGGAAAAACAGCAAAATTATATAATTTATTGATTTGTAGTTGAGTACATGTAACTTTAAAGAGAGTTTAAAATTCCAAAAGTTGAAACTTGAAATGAGATTTTTTTTAAAAAGGTTTTACTTTTACTTACATTTCACTTACATTAAACAGTCCATAGCTTGGTATCTGCTATATCAATAGACTGGGCTCCACATACAAGCCTTTGCAATGAGACTAACATGGTATTGTTGCATTTATCATATCAGAGCCTCAATGTGATCCATCTGGATCCTTACATGGTGACTCATACTAAAGGTCATGGTGATTTTTATTCTCACTGTAAAATGAGAATATAATGTTTTGTGCGCGTGTAAATGTAATTGAATTATAAAAGAAAGGAACAGATAGCGTTATTAAAAAGAACCTACCTAGTAGTTTCTTATATAAGAAACCAATTAACTATAATTATCCTCTATTTGTCCTATTACATATTTTTATAACTATTGCTTGTGACTATCTCCTTAGCCGGCAATAAAAGTAAAAAAGCTCCAGTTTCCACTCAGCCAATGGAACGTTGCATTCAATCCAGGGCATAATGACATCATGGCAAGGATAGTTGACTACAGATCTGAACCAAATTATAATACAATTTCGTAATCGCTGAAACAGTTCTAATGTGCTACAGACCACATAATAGCTAGCATCATAAAAGCAATTCCGCCATTATTTCATGTTATCTATGCAACATAATCACCAGCATACTGGTTTCTATAGTAACCATATTTTCATCTCAATATAATATAAATAAGTTTTCCTTTTTTTCTTGGGAGAGTTGGTTAATAAAAAATGTAGCATGTGTATTGGTAACCAGTTTGAACTGCGTAGAGGTCAGCTCATATAAATGTCATTGAAAAAAACCTAAGTAAAACAAAACAGAAATTTAGTTCTGCCGGTTAACATTGGCCTTTTTACTCAAACGCTTATTAATAATAAGTCCCTCAAAAAGTGTAGTGAGGGTGTGACAACTCTGACTTCTCGCAGAACAGCCCTTAGGCAGTAAAAAAATCTTGTCGATAAAAACAGTTTCAAAATTTCTTCCATAGCTCAGTGTTAACATTTTGTATCACATTGGTTTAAATTATTTTGTAAGCTTATTAGTCTACGAACAGTTCAAAATTTTATCTTTCGGGTATCACAAGGTTTTTTTGTGCAATGCTAGCTGCCTTTGAGATGACAAAATTAACAAAATAATTTAGATGAGGCTGTCAATATGCAGTACTATCAATCTTTAAAAGGAAGGAATATTATATACTTTCAGAGACTGATATAATTAGACATGTGATAGTTCGAGCGATGATTGCTAATAAGAAGATGCACTAGTGAGTAGTGCTAACACAAAGAGCCAATAAGAGACGAAGATAAGTTTCAAGGACCAGTAGAGGTTGTAAATACATGTACTTAATCAGTTTTATTGCATCTCCGAACTACATATGAGAAGGTGACAGGATTAACACAGCTAGTTACTGGTGGGTTTACAGAGCTTTGATTTCATTTTAAAAATTTTACTGAACCTTAATATGTTTTATCAAAGAGATGGTACTAGTGTGAGGTTTGGGTGTATTAGCTTCTTTTGAGCACTTTTCAAGTTTTTGATTCAATCTGCAACGTGAATAGTCTTATGATGGATGCTAACTACTCACCATATTGACTCCCTTTGTTGACCATTGATCAGTTTTCATGTCAGAAGTGATTTGAGGAAACAAGCACCCTGTTTATGCTTATGATGTCATCAGGTCTAAGCACACTATATTGTTATCCATTTTAAATGTTTTAAGATAGTGTCATCATCGCTAAACTCTCTACAATGGGTGCAGGTCTAGTATTTAAATACCTCTACTAAACACAATGAGATACCAATGTTTAGGGAATCTTTTACAAAACTAGCACAAGCTGAACCTGTGTTGCTTGTCTGCCTACATTCTAGATAAACATTTCTCTTGAAACATTGTGGTAACTTTGTCTTTTTATTGTCTGAACTTTAGACGTTTAATGTTTAGCGTGCAGTGTTCCATTTTTGATGCATTTTGAACACAAACATGTTGGTCTTCTGTGACTATTATGGATGACTCAATCTCAATCTCTTATATCCATTTTATTGAGTTTATTTACTGTGTGATTCACTTTCTAATGACATTAAAAACTTGGCTTCAAACCAACCAATATTTATTTGTAAGCAATCGTATTTTGATCTGTTTGATATCTAAAACTTAAGAGCTAACATTGAAATTGCTACAATTAGAACTGTTATAAACATTGTAATTCAACTAGTTCTATATCCGTTATTAGCAATATAAAATTGTTCAAAAAAAGATGCTAAAAAAATTAGTTGAAAAGATGTTTCAAGCAATTTTTAGAAATTGTTTTATTTTTATAGTTCATATCAGCCATCTCATTGCTAGGCAATTGCTATATCAATAGACAGTGCTCTGCATAAAAGTCATAGAAGCAAACCTGGTATTGTAATGCTTTATCTATTAGAATCAGAACTACGTGGTAGTCCAACCAGTATAACCCATAACTTTTATTATGGATCTGATAGCTTTAATCACATATATTCTAATCTTAGCCCTCAGGGTTAGACAGCTTTACTAGCAAACCACTATCAACTTGGTAAATCGTGATTGAATATTGCATAACATGGCGACATAGGAACTAGATTTGGCAGTTTCTGGGAGGTTCTATGACTGATGTCTGTTTTACATTTTTTTTTCTTCTTTATGAATTCATTTTTATGGCAAAATGATTTCAGGTGCTACGCTCTCATACACTGTTTATTCCTTATCTAATTGTGTAGATTTCTGCAGCGAACTACAGTGCTTCCTTTCCAAACAGCCACCATACAGTTTACATAACTGACAACTAATAAACTTAATACAAAAAGTCTTTGGTATCAGATTTTACTGGATAGATGTCTGTTTGTTTAAAATCTTAAATTAATTTTATTCTTTTTTTCTCTCTTTCTTTTTATTATCTTATTTCACTGATAATAAACATCCTAGGAAGTATTGAGATTGTGATATCTCTGAGTCTTTGCAGAAAGGCTCTTAAGTCATCACCAAATTTGTTGATGAAACAGATTCAAAACCTCTTTCATTGCTCAGAGTTAAAGTTCGGTAAGCCTATCAATTTTATTCGAGTCATTATTGTAAGGTTAAGACAACTTAAGACAACTTTAAGAAGCTGTCTACTTTTCATCACAAAATCATAGTTTTGTACAATATTTGCTGATATATGTTGTTAATTTTAACATATTTTAATGTTAAAATTAACAACATAAATTTAAAGAGATCAACAATATGCAGTATTATCAATCCTCGAAATGGAGGCGTATTATACACTAGTAGAGACTGATATAAATAGACACGTGATAGCTCAAGTGTTGCTCACTATTTAGAAGAGGCACTAGTAGATAACGTAAATTAATTTTCCATTGGGAAACTAGGATATGTTGTTCCTACTCAATCAGTTTTGTTTCATCATTAAACAATTACTTAGAAGCTGATACCTTTAACAAAATTAGTTTCTGGTAGGTTTACAGAGCTTTGTAATTATTACCATTGTATTGTAAAAGTGTACTACATATCTTACTAGTTGTTACTAAAAAGATTGTACTATTGTTTGTGTGGTGTGCTTAGGCTTTGTATCATTTAACCTAATTTTAAGTTTGTGGTCCACTCCACAAGTTGATTATATAATGTTACCTACTCAGTTGACTTCCTTGTTGGCTATTGATTAATAATCTGGCAAACAACGATTTGAGCAACCAGGTGACTTGCTCATGCTCGCGGCGCTATCAATTCTAGGTACATTGTGTTGTTATTCAAATGCAATATTAACATATACATAAGTATAAGACAATTGGTTAAGGATAAATTTTACAACACGTTAATATCCGACTTTTCAAGATTATCAATACATTGGTGACAACAGTAAAGTTTATGAACTTTTAAGAAATCATGTATATACAATATGGGCTGTAAACAAATTCGTAGCAAAATAAACAATAAACAATTCCAAAAGGAATAACATGAACAAAGATTAATGAGAAGATTATAGTGTATGTTATGATTTACCTCCATTTATTTACATACAAAACAACCCAAAGTAAAAACATCCAATCACAAGCTTTAAGCATTTTATAACTTGATTATTTTAAATCTATATTCAAATAGATAGAAACTTTTTCAGAAACAGGAAGAGTGTTTGTTAACAATTTGATTACAATTTGATACAATATTTGCTGGATAAATTGACTCTGGATAAGTTTATTTTAAGTTAGAGCTTTTTTGTCATTTTGTCATTTTTTGGGTGCTTCACCGATTCTTAATTTTTTATTATACTAGTTGGACCTGTAACCCCGCTTCCTCAATTTATTTCTATAAAACGCCTAAAATGGAGATTATTTTTCTATATATATATAACTTGGTTAAAAAAAATAAATTTATTTGGTTATGATAAAAGCCTAGTATTTTTATAACTTTCATTTTTGGTTGTGTCTAATCATACGAGTAGACATCAATTTTTCATTTCTAGAAATTTCATCTAATTTTATTTTCTTGCTGTGAACGTATTATAGTAGTTAGTCATCTTTGATGGCTAACATATTTTTATTCATCGACAGTATCTTTTGGATGACTCTGTAATGATCACAACAAATAATTCAGACTTATGCACAGTCTTTACAAAACAATGATAGTGTTGTTGCGTTTTTTTTCTTCTAAACCTGATGATGAGTTGTCAAGTATTACATGTTTAGACTTTTACTATTGTAAGAGTAATGTTTGTTTGTTCATCTGTCCAAAGCCATTTTTAAAGATACAACAAAATATGGCCTCGTCTAAAATTCAAATATGCAGCATTAAAAAAATGCCAGTTTATTCAGGAGTCACACTTGTAACACTTAGCTTCTTATACCAAAAATCTAACTCTTGCGCCACTACACCACCTTGTGGAGCTTTTGAATAACTCTGGACATAGTCCTTATCTTTATTTTTTGGCATGCATGCCTTTTTCGCATAACACACCAGGCTGCCATTGTACTCATATACATAAATATTAGGCACAGATTAAACAGCAGTATTACTCAGATATGTATAAGTAAGAGTTATCCAACTTTTTGTAATATTAATACAGATGAAGATAACCCATACATCTAACGTTACAATATGCCCAGTTAGGCAAATACTGACACATTTTATAGTTAATTGCTCTGTCTGTGTAAAAGGACATTCCTTGTTATTTTATGGAGTAATTGATAACATTGGCACTGCGCACAGGTGTAGAAACAGAATGCACAGAGTTTAAGGGTCATGTCTTTGGTAATGTGCAACTGAATAACAGCTGTCTAAGATTTATTATTGTTTATTATTGTTTGGTAGTTGGAATATTAACATGGCTGGTATTGATGAAGTTGAACCTCAAACTATAATATGTGGTTTTTGTCTGCGGCAAGACATAGATCTTCCACAACCTAGACAGCTACCATGTACTCATGTACACTGCCTTGATTGCCTGACTGGGTTCTTGAATGAGAACCATATTCTCATTTGTCCGCTGGAAACGTGTGGGTGAGTATTATTTGAGAATATTGTCCACTCTAAGACAATCATTATATAAGTTTTGCAGAAAAATAATTTCAACTTTGAAATATAATTTACTATTTAAATTCAAATACATGAATGTGAATTAGTATTAAATTTTGCTCTAACCTCAACACATTCTTTGCCTGCAAGTTTGTAATAAATTAAACCTACAATACTTTTCAACAATACAATCGTAAAAATTAATTTGCGACTAGCATGTATCACATATTTAAAACATATCAAGCTAACAATTTACATATGTACTTTGAACGTTGCATTTTAATAATGTCTGAATGAGCAGTATTCATTTTACATCTACATCCATTTCCCACTCATCTGATTCCCACTCATTGCTAATTCTATAAACTCCTTTCACTTTGAAAACTGTAGTGAAGAATGCAGTATATCTAGTGTTACTTTATTAGTGTTCAAGTAAATATAAACCATCAGTATTTTGTAACATCTAGTGGTCTCTGAATAGCGCTGCATAAGAAGTTAATTCAAGTTTCTCTCTTCTTTTAGTCTCGGTAGACTATGTAAAGTATAAAAGTTTCTGCCACAGTTTAAAAAAAAATGATATGTTCATCTGATTACTAGTATCGTATATGAGAGATAAGATTTATATGGAATCACACGGTGTAGAATCACACCGCTTTGTAGGGCTGCATGTTTTCTTGTTATGATAAACAGTGGGAGTGGCTTTTTGTAGAGTACAGTGCACAGTGTTTGCTGTGGTAGTTGGGGTATGTAGTATAGCGTGTGATGCAGTGTGATGTGCAGATGTGGAATTGCCCTCCCATTGTGGAGATAAGATCAAGCAGACGTGGTGTTTTCTTTCCCTCATACTTATCTGCAATATCATTCAGTTCATATTCATTCTTAGACCTTGCAGATATAGTAAATATTCACTAGTAAGTGTTTTCATTTGGACCTAATCGTGTTGTAACAATTTTTATGTCTTATTAAAATGATATTATATTAACTTATACCTGTTCTGCTAGTTTTTAATTTTTAAGTTTTTCATGTTGCTGCTCATGAATATGACAAGAACTATACTGACTGAGAGCCTACAATCTGTACCAATTTTACCATTTTGAGAAATCATTTTGATATGACAACAATAGAGTGCTCAAACCTTTAATAAGCTCAGCAAAGAGAGAACTGAATTCAGACAATTGCAAGTAATCATTGTATTTTAAGTCTTAGTTAGGCATAATTCTACAATATATTTGTCAGAAAGTTTTGCATAACAGTTTTGGAAGTGTATTTTGTTATTGACCATAGTAAAGAAGCATTTCCATAATAAGGTAAATTGTAGTTGACTGTGCTACGGGAGCAAAATTAAAGGGCATCTATAAAATCCTAGTGAAAAATTTGCAGCCACTACCAGCATAATGCTCATGTGAGTGAACTTCATGTTTGCATTTTAAACTGCATGCACGTGCAAGTGTGTGCGACTTTGTCTGCATGCTTTCGCATGCGAGTTTTCTGCTTAGTTTTTGTGCATGTTTTTGTAGATGCATTTTCAAGTGTTGTCTGTGCATATGTTCTTTGCTTGTGCATTTTGTGTCTGCTATGTCTGTGCAGCACCCAAGATTGTTGGTGCATATTTTGTCGGTGAATTTTGCATGGATTCTTCTGTGTACGTTTAAGTGTTGCCGAATTGTGCATGAATTTATTTGTGTCATTTGTGTAGGTTTTTTAAGAGTACATTTTTCCTTCGTGTTTTTTGTTTGCGTTGCATTTATGTGTCACGTGTATGCATTCTCCAAGAGTGTATGCACATGTGTATGTGAATGTGCATGCCTACAGTTGTGCTTGTGTGTGCATGTGTTAGTTGTGATTTGTGTATTTTCTGCTTTTAACGGTATTTTTGCTAGACTTTTTGTGTCTTGTGTTTTGTGAGTGTGCACTTTTGGTGTGTTGTTTATGTGTTGTTTGCAAGTTTTTTGGGTGCAACATTGTCGATGCAGTTTTTAGGCATGGATTTTTATGTGGCTAGATGCGGGCATTCATTCTATTAGGTCTATGCGTGATAAGGTGATTGCAGTTGTGTTGGTTATATTTGAGGACGCGCACACTCACTTTCCGTTTCTAATAATTTGTTTGCATAAATCTGTACGTTTTTGTGCATGAATATCTGATTAGCTACAGCATTCTCCTTTTTTGGTGGGCAAAACCAGATTGGTTTAGCTAATTGAAAAGGCAAGCCTTTGAACCTCTCACGCAAATATTAGGAAATTCAGGACTTGTCGAAAGCACGGTCAGCCAGTTATTTGGCTGGCACTATGAAAACTAGCTGTCTGTTGGGCAGACCTTTACAGGCTCCTCTAAAATTCAAGCGGGCCACCCTGCAGTAGCACAGCAAAGCACGGAAGTGCCTCTCAGCAATTCAGCTGTTTGTTGATTGCCAGTTTTATGAGCGCATATTTGACTGCACAATTCACTTATTCAAAAATTTATTATTTATATTCAGACAAGCAGTTTGTTCTACATGTAAGTAGAGCAGCTCATGTTTGATCTTTTAAAATTATAGTAGCTACTGGATATCTCTCAATTAACTCTACAAAAGCAAGCGAACCCTTAATGAAATTTGTACAACTGCTTTTAAAGTGGTTGGAGAGGAAAATCTTAAGAAAATGTGTAACCTGGAGAAAGGCCTTTTGCGGAAAGGTAGTGTTTGAGCAGGCTTAAAATGGCTGCATGTTTCTAACCCACTGAAAAGAAAGCTCACAAAAATGATGCCGGCTTGGCTAACTGGGATGCTCTGAGTGAGAAGAGGAACACTGAAAGTTTGACCTAGGTATTGGATAAGCTTATAATGCTGCTTCAAACCTTGATTCCAACCTAGCAGTAACAAACACCTAAGTTAAAAGATACTAAAGACATGGAGTACTTCATAGTATACTCCCGAGAAGTAGCTAAAGGCAACCAGTGGACCGATGTTGCCACGCATTTATGCCTCAGACAGATGCTGAAGGAGCTAAAAATTGTGGCATAGCCAACTAAGTTGAAATTGATTTGGTCACAACCAAGTCCCCTTTTGTCTATCTCTAGGCAAAGCAGAAACAGTATAGAGCAAACAGTAAAAAAATCCCAAACCATCTAACAGCCTCATGTCATTTCGATGGAACTATTGGTACAAAAGGCCTGTGATAGTCAGCTGAACTCCCATCAGGCAAATATATTGCAAAAACTACTTGACAACACCAACACCTACTGACTATGTTCACTCTCATGTTGGCTGATGTGGGGCTAAATGGTACAGAGTTTCTCTTTATGAAGTCTTGGACGGACAAAAAAACACTTGTCAGGTCTGTTGATGAGGGCCAACTAGTCGGATGGCACTAGTAAAACACTAATTAACGGCCCTCCCAACCCTTGTGTTCAAACAGCTTGCAAAATGGGTCTGATGGCTGCATAAAGAACATCATGTCATCAATGAAGGAGTATTGACTGGATCTGTCCGTGCTGGCGCCGCGGAGGAAAGGAGTTCTTTTGACTAGACTGCCCAAGCAAGAAGTTTTTAAACTGGGAAAAAATACACCAAAAATGGTACCAACTACTAGATAAAAAAATCTCTGTCACTTATAATTTTGGCAACAAGCGTACTGGCCAGCTGGCTAAATCTTTTAAACTATAATGAACGCCAGCCTACAGGACGTCTTGGATCAACAATGAGGTGGTGAAAAAGTGAAACCTGCAGCCACCCACAGTTACTATGAGTCTCCAGAGACTAAGGTCAAGGCCTCCTAAACACTACCCAAAATCAAAAAAAGCCAGAGTAGACCACCTCTTGCAAGACTTCCAAGAATACACTGAACCAACAAAGAAATATCGAGAAAGCTAAAACAGTGGCAAGCCGGAAACCTACTTTCAAAGCCAAAGAATCGGCTTACACTGTTCTCAGTTTTTAGACCGATGAGCACTCAAGATACCAGAAGTTCTTGATTAAAACCCATAGCAGTTTGAGATGGGCATGGTGCAAAATTGATCAGGATACAGGGTCTACAATTTTGTCTCTTTCAGTAGGGTAGCTTCGATAATAGATGTACAAAATGTTTTCCACAGAGCATAACCTGATACACCCATGCATAAAATACATGCAGAAGAGACTGGAGGACACTCATAGCACACTCCTCGGAGCCCAAGGAAAAATCTGACAAGAGTAATGACAAGAACTTCCCTTCGATGCTTTTGGTATTGGCTTTTGATTGTGGACTAGAAATAATAAAAAGAAGATGACCAAACACTGCAAGACCAAATTGTGTGAATTTACTTGGTGATAATAGCTTTGCCCGACCACATGCATCCGGTAGAGCAGCAAGAGCATCCCTCCTTCCAGAGTGAGTGGTGACTGCAACCCTACTTGAGTTGCTCAGAGAAACTGGCATGAGCTCCAGCTGCAGCAAAGGCAAAAAAGGACCTTAACACGCAAGGAACTACTCCGACACAAAATAACCAAAAGTTCTGTTCAGAGAAAGGATAAAATTGCCAAGTGTTCTAAACCCAAAGGAGCTTCTGCCAAAATACAAAACACCTCAAGGAAAGTTGGCTGTGACCACACAAATAACAGCTAAAAAAAACTCTCATCGTCCCGGTACTTCCAATTTATCTTTTACCGTAGGAGAATCACTTTTAGCTAAAAATCAGCAGAGCATTTTGCTTACCAGTACAACTCAGTAGACATATCGTTATGGAGTTAAAGTGTGCATAAATATGCGGAAGGAAAATATGTATTATGTTGATGGAATATTGCATCAATGCCAAAAAAGTGCCATAATCGGCGAAAATTTTGTGAAAAATGTTTTCCTTTACTGATTACCATCAAGCAACAAACTCAAGTAGTGCTTTAAAATTGCCATGTGATCAACTTTTCAGGCTGTTTTTTTACCTTTTACATATGGACACATCAGCAGCCAGATTAGCTCAATGATTTGCTTCAGGGGTTGCTTAGCTAGTGATGATTCTTATAGTCAGAGGAGAGAAAACGATTGAATTTTCTCCTAGACTCGAACGATAAATTTAAGATTTTGTGTAAAAGCATAGCTTCAACTAACTTGAATTAGGCAGTGGGACCTCCACCACAAAAAAGGAAGATGGAAACGTATGATGAATAATGATGTGTGGATTCAGGGGCATCGCCTAATCTGTTTCAGAAGTAGGGTATGCTTAAGTCAAACCACACTGGGCCAGCATTGAACACCAGTTCAATCTGATGACCAATGTGAACTAATAGGGGCAACCAAAAAAGTTAATGCTCGAGCCAGCATATGTTGGCTGGTTGAGTTCACACTACTGGAGCTTCGCAAAGACTGTGGCTTGCTGTAGAAAGTAGAATTAATCGATCAAATTACATCTGACCTTGAAGAAGTCGATCTAGAGTCTTGTGATTCACTGGGTTCGGCTCAGGAGAAACCACTATTTGCAAGAAAAATGCCTGCCCATTACCAAAGGATGTACAACGGCTGAGCCAGTTAAGAGGAGTGGGTCACCTACAGGCATTGCAGCACCTAAACACTGCAGCTACAGCTAGCTATGGTCAACACCCAATTGCCTAAGCAACCCATCATGAGGACAAAGAGTCATGTATTTTAAGAATCTTGAGAAAAATTGACAGTCACACTAAAAAACTGAGAAGATCTGAGGCATGTTTTGATATGACACAAACTACCAGTGACTACACACTCCTGCCTTTGACTGTGTTTGTGTGTGATTGCATGTATCGAGTTACCCGGTAATGCAGGACAAAAAAAAACGCGAGGGCAGTTGACGTAAATATGTGGTGTACCGACTGGCCTGACTGCATTGAATCGGGTTACAGCTTGACCAAAGCCGGCGACTGAACCTTCAGATATTGCTTGGTCTGTTCTTTGTGATTACAGATTGCAGTTGCCTTGGTTGGTCAGGAAGGACAGGCACATAATCAAAGCTTTAGAAAAAATGACGCCATCATACAAGCTCGGGTAAAGAGCTGAAGTTTGCTGAAGAGACAAGCATCTTAGGCATGAACCTTTTTGCTCAGATTTTGGGATGCCAACCAACTAGTTGCATCCTCTGAAATTGAAAGCAGAGGACGGACCAGCTGCTAGCCAACAACATCCTCTGAGCGTACGAGGCTAAAGTCATACTCGGCATTGTATCTGATCTAAGACTTACATGGTTTGAGCTCCCAGGACAAGACATCCTTCATGAGAGGCATTGAGAAAAGCAAAACCTAAAATGCAGAGTTCGGATGCACCAAGTTTATGCTAAATTAGTAGCAGCTTCCAGATGCAGATTGAACCCTCTAAGGCTTTTTTATAATGAGGCATCGAAGATGCTAGCTGACCTTTGCCTCAGCTAAATATTCCGCCATTTAAAGTGCTTAATGAAGTCAAAAATAGTGTTCAAGCTAATCAGGCCCAGAAAGAAATAGTTTGATTGAATTGATAAGGAAAAATTGAGTAAGCCAAGAGCATGACTGGCTAGCCACTGGCCAACACTAAGGTGACTAGCCCGTTACTGGCTCAGCACCAGCAGAACCAGATGACCGTGGCAGGCAGAGCTTACTCACATCATGGAGAGACCATCTGGCAACTGCACAACATTGAAAAACAACACAGTAAATGATTGATTGTTATTTGCACATATTGGACCAAAGAATATACCTATCTAAAAATATATTAATTATTCTAGAACTAATGGGCTTTTTCCTAGTAGAGCAGTGACAGTTAACAGCAGAGCATTTACAATATTTGTAGTTTTGTACAACAAGTTTCAATTTGTTCTGCAGAAGAAGCTAACTTTACATAAAAAGCTAAATCATTTCAACTATCACGATGGGTTAAACACCCCAACCAAATTTTTTATTTACAGAGAAGTATTTGAAATCTCCCTAAATGACTTGCCAGCTTATGATGTAGCTAAGGCTAAGCCAAGAACGTGTGATGCTTGCACAAACAGTGAAGAAGGGAATGGAATAGCTGTAGTTTATTGTGTACCCTGTAATAAAGTGTTCTGCGCTGATCATGACCAGGTATGACAAAAAGAAAATCTAACTGTTTTAATTGCTACTTATTTTGCAATGCATCAGAAAACCTAAACATGTAAATAATGCATTTACCTGGCTCCGATTATATTAAAAACCCGCCAGGTTATACGATTAAGGGATGATTTTATGAAACATAACTTCACTTAATAATTAGAAAAATAAGCCTTAAGATGGCAATAAAAAACAAGTCCTTGAGGGACTCCCTAAGGAGGTTCTTACAAACATTTCACATGCTTTTGACTATTGTCAAAATACTTTCTATAAGGGTTTTATATCTTTTCCAGAACTCTGTTCCCATAGAAGAACTTTGTTTTGATTGAATTTGGTATTGACAATGCAGTAAAAAACTTTTGTTTTAATTTCTCTGTCTAGACCGGTAAACCTAACTGAATCAGAACTTTTTTCCAGAAGTGTATTTTATTTATGCTTTGGAGCTATGAAGAAAATTGTTCTCGAATCAGTTTAATTTAGTTTTAACTAACAACTGACGGTTAATGGAGACATAAGTATTCATTATAAGCCAATTATAATCCAGTTATAATCCAGTTATAATCCACTTATAATCCAGTTATAATCCATTACATTCAGTATACATGAATTATGATAATTTGTGTGGCCCACTTAGTCTGAAGCCGAATAAATATACATTTTCTCTATATGGACTGATGAACTCATTGAAAAAGATTCTGTCAAAAGTTGTGCTCTCTTGACAGCGTAGTGAATATTCAATTTCTTGTTACCTTCAAACATCGTTGAATACAGCTTCACAAGGATTACTGGAAGGAGATTGGTACTTTACACAAGACCATCAACATGGAGCAGTATGAGCTGCAGAAAAACAGTCAGCAAAGCAGAGTCTGTGCAGATCATGATAACAAGTCACTCACTATTGGCTGTAGAAAGTGTTTAAAGATGGCTTGTAATGGCTGTCTTTCTTCTGTGGGAATCTGTTCAGATGGTATGTTACACCTCTATAATTCTGATTTCACACTGAAAAAGTTTGAATCTTTTAATACTGTATAGCAATGACCTGAGAATTCTGATTCTTAATTTTTGAATGGAAGCTCATATCCCTGTTTTTAGATAGCTATTGAGCTGTCTGCTGATGAAAAAACATCTGTAAATTTGCTTTTGAGCTTTTTCTAGCCTATGCTTAAACAGCTTTCACACTCTATTACTAATTTGATAGTCTATATATTCATTTCTTAAAGCATGTTTTTTGTCTTCTGTCTTTGTATATAAATCTTGTAATAAAGAATCTGTACTCTAGAAGATTTGATCTCGGACCCACCCGTTTGCAAGTCTGACACCACACCCATTAGGCGAACAAGATTGAGGTTCTAGGTTGTCGATATAAATCATTAAATGAGAGCAAATACCCAACAGCTTTGCGTACGACGCAGGGTCATAACATAACGTCGCGATAAGCTGTTGGCTCCCATTATTAGGAGTACTCAAATTTTTCATTGGCATTGTGCCAGGCTAATAGCAAGAAACTCTCACTACTTCTCATTGTGTATAAAACAAAGCATTTTTCGCATGATATGTAGTTTGAAAGTTAGAATGGAAAATGTTGTTATATGCTAAATACAAATCAATTTTCTGTCCAAAGACGTTTCCATTACCCGGGCAATGCTGTAAGGCACAGCAACTTTAATCTATAATTAATAAATAGATTCTGACCAGATAGAAGACATTATTTTAGTGAATATAACAAATCAACCAGCAAATCATACATAAATCATAACACCTACACTGAACAGTAAATACAGTCTGCTGCATCAATGACAAGAAATACAAATCCAATACATGGTGTTTACTATCAGTGTTTAACAGGAGAGCCCCACCAGATGATGTCTCTTGAGGAACTGGTAGTTCAACTGAATGATGAACTCAACAAACTGAAGAGAGGAATCATAGAGAAGGAAAAGTCTTTAAAGAAAGTATTCAAGTCAACATCTAAAATCCTGGCTGAATATGACAGAGAAACCGATGAGATGGTGAAGAAGATCCACAAAAATAGAGATGAGCAGGTTACTTATACCAATCATGTTACCATTTTAGATAAGTTGAAATACTCTTTTTGAAGCTGATAATAAAAGACAAGATAATGCACCGACTTTGGCTATATCATTAAGATCCACTGTAAAAATAGTTTCAATGTGTATTTAATTTTTATGTAAAGCAGTAGAACACAGCTTAATTTTTTGACTTTGGAAAGAAATAGGAAAATTATGATGGATCTGAAGATTTTTAGTTTTCCTATTACTTTCTCAATGCTGTATCAGTACACACACTATTGAAGTCAATGAGAAAGTTTACAACTATACCAGTACGCTATAATATATCATAGCCTCTCCCTTCTTTTGCAGTACTCCTCCTCCTCTGTACTTTCACAGCTTGACTAGGTTCTTGTTTTCAAGTGTCTGTTGGTTATCAGTATTTCAGTTGTCATTCCTATAGATCACATACAATTAATTGGCATCTGTGTTAGTTTATGTCTAAACCTCCTTGTCATGGCAACCTGTTGGTTTTTTGTAAATTAGGAGGGTATTATACTGACTTGAAGATCTGCTAATTATATTTATATATTATATACTATTATAATAAACACATGTGTTGTTATATTTCCGCTATTTATAATGATCTAATTTGGAATCTATAATACATTAAGAGTGTATTGTATTATTTTAATAATGTTCAGACAGCTAGGAGTTTTGTGTTGTAGCTAGTTAGCTGTTCTTCTGTATTTGTTGTCTTATGGTAAAGAACCGAAGAATTTAATCCCCCTATTGGGTTACTTCAACAAGGGAAAGTTGTATAAGTCTAAGTTGAAACACTATTTCACATGTAGATGGAGAGTCTTAGACTGAAATATCAGCGACTAGAAGAAAGGTTTATAGAAGCAAGACTAAAAACTAAGACTATGATCACAGACTACTTGGATGAGGTGCTGTCCAAGTGGAGTCAGCTGAGTAATTTCTCTCGCAATGCTGATTCAAAGGCTCGGTATGCCCATGATGTAAGTTGGACCATCAGATCTAATAATATCATATTATATGTGATATTATTTGAAACATTGCTATAATTTGCTGTTCATGTTAAATCAAGGCTTCTTTCAAAAACCTAGCAAGATTCTCTGCATAATTTAAAACGAAATAGAATTTGGACCAGACAGAGCTTTATTAAACTAGGATATGTTAATATCTATAATGGTTCATTATAGAAATGTTGAAATGACTTCAAAAAGCAATTGATTATATACTAAAAGAACACTGAAATGGTGAAGGTTAACAGCTGTGTAGTATAGCTGGATTTTTAAGAGAATTACATATTCTTACCCGTGATAAATTCATCTGTATACAATCAAAATAATGGCTAATATAAAAACATGTTTTCATAAAAAAATTTAATCCTTTCAATTTATCTACAATCAATGGAAGCCACTAAAAGAGAACATGTAAAGCTTTGCAGTAATGACTTTCCGTGCCTTTAGGAGTTTATAAAAATGGAAAAGGCTTGTCGATCGTTGCAAACCTGGGTGTGTTATCAAAAATTGAGCTTTTGAGCTGCAAAGTAATACTTTCTTTGCATTAAAACCAAGCATTTGACAAAGACACATGTATGTTGTCGTAACTTTAGCTAGAAGATCGATGAGAAAGATTTTGGTACAAAATTAATTACAATAACATTTTACTTCAAATGAAAACAATAAAAAGCAAAACTAGTAATAAAATGCAAAATCAGCTTGGTAAATTATTTAAATTATTTAAATTGTGTGTGTTTTGAGTCAGGTGGCTTATCAATATTAATATAGGTTATGGCATCATTACTTTGCTAAAAAAATAATTATTTTTAACAGTACAATTGTTGCAAATAAAATTCATTTGAAGTCAAATGACCTACAATTGATCAATTCTACGGAGTCGTAATGTGTCTGGCATGATAAATCATTGCGTAGGAAAAATTATGATACAAATACATTTGTCAAAGGGGAATCCCCTGGTTAGCTGTAAACAAGATTCAATTGATTGCCTCTTTCAAAAGATTGTTTCCCTTTTTTAAGTACTGACATGTAGATTGACACTATTAATTACCTACTCAATAATCGGAAACACTTGGTGTAAAGAATATAAAATATGCATCTCGCTGGTCTTGGCCGTACCGGATCACAGAGTCAATTGGCACAGTGCAGTTTGTGAAACATAATGAACAAAAACGGCATGCGTTCGGTTTTTAAAAATCATTTTGAAATGATTCAGAAACGGTTTCAAAATATACCATTGGAGTTTTTAATGCTTAAAATGGTTGGTTATGGTAGTTCATGACAAAATTACCATATTTTTACATTGATATACTTAAATTACTAGATTTCATTCATTATATTTACCATCTCCAAAGTCTCTATGTTGAAAACTAGAAACTATAAAATATTTTACACCAATGATAAACAATCCTACCAGTTTTACTGATATATCAACGATAATCTATCACCTTTCACCAGTGAACCATGAATGTATAAACTGTGTACTGCTCACCGCTCATCGCTCTTCGCTTACCGCTCACCGCTCATCGCTCACCGCTCACCGCTCACCGCTCACCGCTCACCGCTCACCGCTCACCGCTCACCGCTCACCGCTCACCGCTCACCGCTCACCGCTCACCGCTCACCGCTCACCGCTCACCGCTCACCGCTCACCGCTCACCGCTCACCGCTCACCGCTCACCGCTCACCGCTCACCGCTCACCGCTCACCGCTCACCGCTCACCGCTCACCGCTCACCGCTCACCGCTCACCGCTCACCGCTCACCGCTCACCGCTCACCGCTCACCGCTCACCGCTCACCGCTCACCGCTCACCGCTCACCGCTCACCGCTCACCGCTCACCGCTCACCGCTCACCGCTCACCGCTCACCGCTCACCGCTCACCGCTCACCGCTCACCGCTCACCGCTCACCGCTCACCGCTCACCGCTCACCGCTCACCGCTCACCGCTCACCGCTCACCGCTCACCGCTCACCGCTCACCGCTCACCGCTCACCGCTCACCGCTCACCGCTCACCGCTCACCGCTCACCGCTCACCGCTCACCGCTCACCCCTCACCGCTCATCGCTTACCGTTCACCGCTCACCGCTCACCGCTCACCGCTCACCGCTCACCGTTCACCGCTCACCGCTCACCGCTCACCTCTTACCGCTCACCGTTCACCGCTCACCGCTCATCGCTCACCGCTCACCGCTCACCGCTCATCGCTCACCGTTCACCGCTCACCGCTCATCGCTCACCGCTCACCTCTCACCGCTCATTGCTCACCGCTCACAGCTCACCACTCACCGTTCACCGCTCACCGCTCACCGCTCATCGCTCACCGCTCACCGCTCATCGCTCATCGCTCACCGCTCACCGCTCACCGCTCACCGTTCACCGCTCATCGCTCATCGCTCATCGCTCACCGCTCACCGCTCACCGCTCACCGTTCACCGCTCACCGCTCACAGCTCACAGCTCACCACTTACCGTTCACCGTTCACCGTTCACCGCTCACCACTCACCGCTCACCTCTCACTGCTCATCGCTCACCGCTCACCGCTCATCGTTCACCGCTCACCGCTCATCGCTCACCGCTCATCGCTCATCGCTCATCGCTCATAGCTCACCGCTCACCGCTCACCGCTCACCATTCACCGCTCACAGTCTCAAAAGAAGCAATCAATCTTCCTATAATTTCTTATTCACTGTTTAATACTTAAAATTATATATTTTAGCCAACAATAACTTTTACTTATAATATAATAATCTGAAATGTATATTTAGTGTGACGTGGTGTCAGGATACAGAAACACAAGAAGTGAGCTACAGAGATTAGTAGAAATTGTGTTACCATCTTTGAAAATTTCTGCAGTGAGTAAACTGAGAGAAAAAGGTAGGTTTAGTGGATTTGATGTAGACATTAATTTTATTATTAAATACAAAATTTATTTTTTCTTCTTTTTCCGTAGTTACGCACTTTCATAGCTTACCAAACAATGAGCACTTTTTGTAATATTTTTCATCAAAAAGGGCAGAACTAAGATTTAGCATTTCAATCTCAAGTTTTGAGTGTAGCTTTAAAATCCATCAACCAAAATGCTGTAGAACTTTGTGCCATAAAAAAATTGCTCAAAAATTGGAATCCATTGTTAGAAAGGTTGTATGACAGCAAACACAACAATTGACCTCATTGCTGACTCAACCTCAAGCACTGGATATTTTCTAGTGTCTGATTGGTGAATAACTTTCTTTAGCAATTGCACATTTCTGCGGTAAATTCAAATTTTAATAACGATTATCACCCTAAAAACTCAGATTTTAATTTATTCTTACATAGTTTTTTGTATGCTCAGGCTAACACTTATTTGGTGTGTGTAACCAAAAAATACTCATTTAACAGTATGTACTATGAACAAGGTGATACGTTTTTGAATACAGTTTATAAGCTATTTATAAACTGCGAACCAATCATTTAATCAACATTCTAGTTTCACTTTGGTTTCACAGTTTCTCATGTCCAAAGATTTACTGTACTTTATGCAATAGCTCAACTTCTGTAAAATATTATTAAATTATGGTTCCGATGTTTAATTTAAAATTGTAGCTGAACAAAGGCAGCTTTCAATTCTGAACTAATTACCTTTTTTGAAACAAAAAACTTTTGTCTCGTTTCTTCAGAGCTCAAGACTGATAATAGAAACAGATGAATATATTAATAGAAGAACATTTGTACACGATTCACAAACATATGTTACATTATTCTATTTCATAATTGCTGTTAGCTGCTACAAGATGCGAGAATAATTTGTAAGTTATCTTCTTTGACAAATTCCTTGTTTAAACATTAAAATTCAAAATTGTAAGTGATTAACAGAAGTTTTCAAATTAAAACAATTTTTTTCTTCAAGTGAAACTAGTTTTTGTTGGTTTTTATTTAAGTTTTATTACATTTGGTCATTTAGCATCAAAAGCCAAATAGACCAGACTGACCAAATTGCTGTATAATTGATCACTGACCAGCATCAGTTTATGAAATCTATTTTATTGTTTGTAGCTGGAAAATATGAAACGAATTTGGAAATCGTCTCATTCGGTGGTTTTCTGCTTGGCAACCAACTAAAACAAAAGCCATCTAAACCCCTCCCTAAATCCCTCAAGCTCATCCAAACCATCCCTTTGCCTGAGAGTCCTTACTCTGTGAAAGTCTGTAACTCTAAAATATTTGCAAGCCTTTATAATAAATCAGTAGTCACCATTGATAACAGTCACCAACTTGAAGGCCCATTTCTCACATTTAACAGTTATCCTCTTGCGATAGAGCTATACAAAGACCGACTCTATACAGTCATCGGTTGGAGTCGTTGGACTATCTATGTACATGATCAGCACGGACAGCAAGTTAATTCCTGGAAACATAGTGATTGTGATGCATTTACAGGACTGGCCATAACCTCTGATAAAGTAGTTGCTCCTGACAGGAATAAAAGGCTTCTCATCATTTACTCTCTGACAGGTAATAAAATCAAAGAAATCCCCTGTCGTCAGCTTAGCAAGGCTAAAGTCTCACTGTGTGCTGCAGGGCTAAACAAAGTTGTTGTGTCAGACTACAGATCATCCCAAGTCTTTATGATAGACATAGCTAGTGGCCAGCTGCTCTGGAGTTGTAAAGATGTGAGAAAACCTCAAGGATTGACATGCTTTGGAGACAGATATCTGCTAGTGGCAGCATTTGAGAGCCCCACTGTAAGAGTTCTGGATAGTTCCACAGGTTGGTGACTATTAAATACATCCAATAATTGTGGCGAACAAGACTAAAACATATCCACAGTATGTTACACTGACTGTGTATAGGAGTATATGTTGCATTTTCTAATATAAATACAAGTAAATGGATATTACAAAAAAATTGTTTGAACTACTGTAAATGTACTCTTGGATTTTTAAAAGATCATTACCATGCGTAATCCTTACAAGTAAATTCCTTCGTGTTGATGCGCAGTGCTGAAGTAGTGCAGTTTTTCGAGCAAAAATCTATCACTTGAGTTCAAATCTTATGCGAAGCAATATTCTTTTAACAACTTCAGTATGTCTACAAGCTGACACATTATAGTAAGGAATACTCTACAGTTAACTTAATTTCAAATAATATAACCCAACATTGTTTTGCGGAAATTTGTTTTGAGGATTTTAAAGTTTTGTCAAATGCACACTACAGTAATACAATAACAAATTTTTTTCTGAACACCAACTCCTAAACAGCTGTAAATATTTATATTACACAGAACCGCCCTTACCGTGAAACCTGCATTTAATATTCACCTCTATTTGAGCGCCACTATCAAAAAGGGCAGCAAAACAAAGAGCACTCTTTGACACAAACTACTTCTATTTTGCTACCACTTCTATTTGAACACAACTATCTGATATTTTTGATACTTTTAAATCCCCTATAGAAAGTAATAAGTAAAAAAGTGTTCAAAAAATCACACTGACTATGACTCTGTTATTTCAATAACAATTAATTTGTTTGTTGTTTTTTTGCATCAAAGACGGTTTTCCGCTTCCAAATCCTAACAGGTTTTTTCTTAATTTTTTGAATACAACACTGAACAAATGATTAATTATCGTATTGGGCTGGTACAGTTTTTACAACTTTCTAATACTTTGCTGTTATAAAAAAAAAATTTCTGATACATTAAGCAATCTGTGCTACTGTTTATTATGAAGCTAAAAATTGAAGCTATTTTGGTTTCTTTCGGTTAACTTGTGTTGTCATGAAAAGCTTATCGTGCAACTCGTGAATATTTTGCTCTGCTAAAAGTTTTTTGGATGCTAACATCAACTTGCTAAGCTATGAAAATGAGGATTTAAGGTAAGAAAAAGCTGTGGAACATATTGAACAGTAAGAAAAATATTGAATGGGTCCGATGAACACAATAATTAGAACGCAACAGGCCAATCAAACGATACTATTGTTAGTGTTTTAAAAATAGTAACTTTGGTTTTACGACGTTATCTTTTGTTTTTTAATGTATTATAAATGTGGTTTGTTTATGTGACTTGGTGATTAATATATCAATAATTTTGTAGCCTTTGATAGATTACTATTATTTAACTTATATCTTTTAGGATTTATAGTATATTATTCGATAGCATGGTTGCAGAAACATGAACTTGGCCAGCAATGAATCGAGGCTTGTAACTCTTCGTCTATTGCGAATAAAAAGCCAGTTTTGGCTGCAAACCTTAGCAACAACATTAATGAGTGCAAATGGCTTTTATGTTTTTTTGTTAAACACAGTTACAAAAGAAAAACTGCTTTCAAATTTAAGATAAAATTAAAAAATTGAAAGCTTCAGAATTTTGCAACACGGGCCATAAGATCCACCATAGGTTAATTGCAATCAATAAATATCTCCTGGTTGAGACATGTATCGGCTTTCCAGTGCATATTTTTTTAGAAATTGACACCAAATTGGATGTAAGTTAGAAAATTCCTTCTATTTAATTGTTTACTCTTTTATTCGCCCGAATGAGAGTGGAAAATACAGGTGACATGATACATGTATATGCTGGTAAAATACCTCAAATTATTTTCTCAACATTCTGAAGAGTGTTGATAATATATCACCCCACCTTTTATTTGAGTGCCACCTTTAACAAAAAGCCGTTCTAAAAAGGGTTAAAAAGTAGAAACCATAGAGATCAAAAAATATTTTACAGTGTTTATGGTCTAAGGTGCTTTTACTTACAAAATTTTTTATTTACGAAATTGTCTGTGATTCTAATTTATTTATTTAGTAAAAGTTCCACTGTAATTAGCAACTATCATTAAGAAAACCTTTTATCAACATAAAGTTACACAACATATACTGCACGCAAATTTTAATCGCCTCGGAAATCTTTTGAATTGTTGATAGAGAAAACCCTGTGTTTTAAGCAGTTTTAAGCAGTAGGCACAAATATCCCACATGAAAAGCATTTTACTAAATGATTACCATCTGTAATAAAGAAACCAGTAGCACTATGCAATTTTTTCAATCGTATAACGATATTAAACCTTTTGTAAAAATAATTTCTAGTTTTTCGATCTCTAGATAGCAGATGAAGTATTTTAAATACCATTTTATGCATTTTCTTTAATGTGTTACCTGAAATGAACTGAAAACATTTCCTTATTTAAAACTTTTAATTAGTATTTCAGAAGAAAGGCATAAATTTCTCACCATTAAAAGTTTTTTGTAGATGATTAGAAACTGTTGTTCATTTACAGCCTACAAATTTTTTATTACGCGGGGATGTTTACTAATTTGTAAAATTTTCCCAGTTTTCTTTTTTTAGGAATGAGCAGAGGAAGTGTTTAAATAGTATTTTATTTATTTTCTTTAATATATTCGTACTACCTGAAATTGAATGTGGCCTTTTCCTTCTTTAGAACACCCAATAAGTTTTTAGTAAATGGATGAGTAAGATTGTTCTGAAGAGATTGCACACTTATAACGAGTATGCACAAGTATGATAAAATTATAAATATCAGAGTATGTGTACTTTCTGTATAGCTGACATAGTATTATATTTGAAATATAATAATCATAGTACCGTTAGTGGAGTTTAAACGTTAGACAAGAAAAATCAGAAATGTACTATCATATGCATTGCAATTTTTATTCTGCAGGTAAAATAGTATCTCAGCTGACAGACTTTACCATTGGAAAAGGAAACAAGTATGGTCTGCACATTTCAGGAGACAGACTTTTTGTAGCCAACTTCAGTAAAGAGAATATAGCAGTCTACCAGCTACTACAATAGCAGCAGTCCTCAACCAATCACTTCACTTTAACTAAACTCACATCCATTCATACCTAATATGAACCAATAAGTTTCTCTACTACGCAGTCATCTTCTAACCCAGCTAAAAACAACTTCCAGATTGTCTAGTAGACTGAGTTGCCTAACTAGACAGTCAGTTGCCCTCCTTCCTGATTGATACAACCGACTCATAGACTGAGAGTTTAACTCAAGCAGCTTTAAAAAACCTTATAGTTTATCAGCCATGTTATTGATTTTATTGATTTCTTGTTACTAAATATGATTTCCTTTGTGTCCAGCATATTTTTTTAATCCCAAGTAGTTTATTCTACAATTGCAAGCTTTTGTGCAGTGTTTGAATTTAAAACAATAGTTTGAATTAAAACCAATCTTTCATGTTGGGCTCTACTCTGTTTCCTTTATTAGTGGCATTAGATCTGGCAAGTGATGTACTTATGCAGTGCTTTTTTAGGAGTTGCTGTGATTGGTGGTTGCTCTGTGATGGTGCTTGGCGTTCGTTTAATTTGAGACAGTAAACCATTTTTGTTATCACTTAACCTGAAAGGTTACAAATAAAAGGCTAACACCAAATAGACTGAGGCCCTCCATGATTGCTTAATCAGACTGGATTTTTGATGCAAATTGAAAAGAAAGTGAGCTGATACAGCGGCAAGCAGCTGGCCAAGGATCTGTGATCGTATATACAAGTGAGCAGTGATACTGAGATAAACCCGAAACAATTACATCCACGACCTTGCCGGAGAAGTATTCTAGCTCAGTGTTCCAAGCTCTCATAGGGTGTCTTGAGCAGTTAAATAACATTTTTGTCATTTCGGTTAGATTGATTGTTGTGAGAATTCATGAATGAGGCAGCATGTCATACGTTTCTCAATAGTCAATCTAGCATAATGCTCGGTTAGTATTTTTTCTTTTCAAGTCATCTAAAACTGTCATATCTACCATAAGATGGCCTTTAGTGCCCCTTGCGTTTTAGTGACAGCATTTTGTTTTTCTCCAATAACTATTTATCTACACTGGTGCTTGCAGAGTTTCTTAGCTAAGTACTTGTAAAAGTCTCCACATAAGTGGTAGGCGTGTGATAAGTCGGTAGTTTGCAGCCTATGTCTTTTTAGCAGGGTCTTTCACAATCAGGGATGTTGTTTCTAATGTCATCTAGTTTGGTACATTTTTTTTCTCAAAGATGTTCTGTATATTGACTGTCACTAGTTCACGCAGACTCTTCAGACATTTGATTAAAAACACTTGTACTCCCTACGGACAAGGAGATTTCAAGTGTGAAACTCTACCTATAATCTTCTACTCATCATCCATATTATTGCTAAGATCTTTTTCCCTTTTTACCTGCTTCATTCTGCCTGTTAGTCAGGCTACCATTATGCTTTGGTATTGTGCGTAATCTGTGTACCCCATATTCCATCCCAAAATATTTTAAAGTCTTCAATATCTGTTACTTATTTATTGATAATGTTTCCAGTTCTCTGTAAGCCATAATAAAATCCTTTCTGATTGATTCCTGCAAACATTCTGTTCTCAGTATATTGTTAAATCAAATATGAATATTGCTCAATCTCTTTCTGATTTTATACTTTTAATTTCTGTTGTAGCCTTGCCTCTCATCCTGGTAGTCTGCCATTTTCTCAATCCCTTTTCCCACTTTAACTCTCTGTTATGATTTTTGGGCAAGCCAAGATATAATAATTTAGGTTTTCGATACTTTTACGATACAATTTCTACCTAACCAAATGCATTCATCCAAAAATTAGTTTTTCACCAGTCCCTTTTCTAACTTTTCTAACCTGAATGTTGCTGCTATTTATCTATTACTAATGTCTAATTCATTATTTAGCAAATAATACTGATTTTAATTGACTGCATTAGATATTAGTGAATACTAAGGGTTTTTAGTACTTATCTTGTGTCTAGAAAATTTCATGATCAAACTTGTCTTGTCTTTATTATAAGCGCTCATGTAGTTTATGGTTTCAGCTTCGATAATAATTTGTACTGCAATTAAAGCCTGTCCGCTCATTTAGAAGGCTTCATATAGTTCTCCAATGCGCAAGCAGTGGAGTTAGGTGTATTTGGCTAAATTTTAAGTTTTTGACTTTCCTTACTTTCATATAGAAGTCTTAAGGGTTATTATGGCTCAGCTGTAGAGTGTGTGCTTGAGAGAAACACTTTCACAAACACTTGAAATTTCAGTAATTGCTATCAACATTTATTTAGCCCAACAGTTTGAACTGTTGGGCTAAATTTGAACTGATATAATATACTAAAAATTTTAGACTATCTAGAGAATGATGTGCTGTTTAAGTGGAGTCAGTTGAAAAATTTCCATTGTAATGTTGAGTCAAGGGCTCAGAGTGTTCATGATGTGAGTTTGACCACCGAAGCTGTAATGGCTCAGCAATGTTTTTAGAGCTCATAGGATTATTATAAACTTAAAAAAATTAATTTATTACTTACAGTAGTACTATTGTTAGAAAACAAAAATGTTCAGCGGTCGAATGATCTACGGTTAATAAAATCTACAGAGCTGTAATACGTCTGACAAGATTAATCATTGCATAGGAGAAATTACAACAAAAATACATTTGGCAAAGTGAAACTAAGCTCAGGTTGGTTGTAAACCAGTTTTTATGGCTCAACAAATTCAGATGTTTTGTTTGTTTTGTTTAAGTACTGAAACAATACATTGACGTTATTGATTAACTCAGAAATCAAAAACGTATTGTACAAAGTCTATAAAAGGTGTGTCTCACTGGTCTTGGCCATACAAGCTTGCACGGTGGATTTAATAGATGCAGCTTGTAGTATGTTGTAAGATGAAAAAGAAGTCATTTTTGGAAGTCATTTTGAAATGATTGAATAAAATTTATTAGAATAACACACTTGAATTATTGATGCTTTAATTTGTAGTTTATGGCAATATTTTTTATGACAAAAATAGAATTAGTTTTACTTGAAATTTTTGTTCATGGTATTCATTTCATGTCAAAATTACCATCATTTCTACACTGATATGTTTACATTAGCCAGTTTTAGTCACTACAATTACTGTCTCAAAAGCTTATTTGTTGAAACCTAGAAACTATAAAAGCATTTAACACCAATAACAAACAATCATACAGGTTTAACTGATATGTCAAAGATAACATATGAGTATTAAAGTATCAAGCAATTAATAATTGCTAAGCAACTGTTCACTGTTCCTGTTTAAAAAAATCAACCAATCTTCTTATAATTGCTCATTCACAATTTAATTCCTAAAACTAACATTTTAATCAACAATATATTGCACTATGACACATTTACAAGGCTGGCCATAACCTCTGATAAAGTTGTTGCTCCTGACAGAAATAAGAAGCTTCTGTCAGGTAATAAAATCAACAAGATCTCTTTACCTCAGCTTAGCAAGGCTGAGGTCTCACTGTGTGCTGCAAGGTTAGACAAGGTTGTTGTGTCAGACTACAGATTATCCCAAGTCTTCATGATAGACATAGCTAGTTACCAGCCGCTCTGGAGTTGTAAAGATGTGAGTAACCCTCAAAGAGGGAAGAAATATAAGCTACGAAGAAATGTATGTGCTGGTGGCAGCATCTGAGAGCACTACTGTAAAGAGTACTGGGTAGTTCCACAGGTTGGTATCTAATCAATACATAAACTAATTGTGTTGAATGAGACTAAAACATAGTCAAATCATTATATTACCCTGACTGTGTAGAGGAGTATATGTTACCTTGTTAATAGAAACACAAGTGACCGCTTATTTTAAAAATTGCCCATTGAACTAAATGTATCATTGTTATTATTGATGAAAGTACAATCAAGAGATCATTATTATCACATGTAGTCCATATGTGCACAATTACTCCATGTTAATGCACAGTGGTCTCGTGGTGCAGTAACTTGAGCAAAATTGTGGTACCCGAGTTCAATTCCCATGTGAGGCAATGTTTTTTCCAATGTTTTCAAAGTAACTACTGGCCGGCATACATGTAGGCTTTATTATAGAAAATAATAATCTACAGTTAATCTCATTTCGAGGAAAAAAGACAACTTTTTTTCTAAAAAGTTTTAATTTGAAACTGGTTTCCATCTTAGATAAAGCATTGAAAGTCAGTAAATCTTCATTTAAGGTATTTTTTGAAGTTTTATGGTGAAATTTATTGTGATTATATACGTTAGAATTTGTGGATATATAACTAATCCAAAAGTTTTTTGAATTATTACAAGTTTGAAACAGTAAATTAATTAGTATAAATACTGATCACAATATTTCGGTGATGAGTGACTTCAGTTTTTAGTTTCATGTAATAAAGTAAATAATATAAATAATGAATAATACATGCTAGTGATGGTTAGTTTCAGTTTTCAGGTTCATGAGAGAAGTTTTGGGTTGATTATTTGCTAAATTTTATTTAGAGAATTTTAATTTTTTGTAATTGGTAGAATAAAATACCACAAGAATAAAATAAAAAGTTATTTTTGTACAAAAAACTCTTAAACTGATTTAAATATATAAATTGCACAGAACTATTTAAAAGCCTATTTTTAATATTTAAATACCCTTGTGAATATATTGCCAATTACACATGTTGGGTTTTTGATTTATGTCACCTTTGGTCATAAAGTGACCTTTTTATTCAAAAACAATGCAATTTAACTAAATTTGTTGATCGGTAAATAATCATAGACCTTTTTTGTCGATATAATCAAATGACTTAATATTATTATAATTATGAGCCGGCTGGCAATCTTGCGCACCATGTGAGATCATCATGTGTGACAACTACATGTATGATTATTCTGCGCGGCAGCATGATTATTGATTTCTAAGTTAATTAAAATTCTGGTTGAATTCCGGAGTGTGACAATATTTTTTCTTAACACTTTCAACAAGACTTTAGACAGATGAATGACCCAGCGTTTTATTATGAGAAAAAGCTTTTGAATCTTCATTCATAGAGGTTAAAATGGAGATAAAAGTTCTTCCTAGAGGGAAAAAATCTGAAGTAAAATCTCCATAGAGTAAAAATAGTAGTGGCGGTCTAATAACACCATTAAAAAACAATAGGATGCTTGTTTATATCAATTTGACAACGTAAAAGTTTATAATTTTTATCTTAAACATGTAAATCTAATTTCAACCACACATAAAATATATATTATTAAATAATAGGCTCTAAAAATAATACTAATAATAATAAGCTCTAATAAATTAATAATTCTATGAATATTTAATAACGGTGTTACATGCTTATTTGTTGTATAATTTGGAGTTATCGTATGTTAAATAAAATGTAAGACAGTTTTAGTTCCTAACAATTTAATTTCTGCATTTTCTGCATGATGAGAGTTTTTTTGAGTTTGTTGCAATGTATATAATTTTTAGTAGTCACACTCATAAAACAATTATTCTGAGTAAAACAAGACCAAAACATAACAGCCACCACCTTTTCTGGCCATTATCTTTTTCCCCATTCTGTTTTGGTCTTGTGCCTTGTCTGTTTGTTCCATATTCTATGCCAAAACATTCTAGATTCATCCTGATCTGGGGCTTCTTTATCTTTTACATTTCCAGTGCTTGGTAAACCATGTTAATATGATTTCTAGTAGTTGACAACCTTTCTGATTTTGGTATATTATTCAACCATTTATGTATATCTTTCAATATTTTCTGGTTTTATACTTTTAATTTATGTTGCAGCTTTGCCTTCTACCTTACAAGTCAATCATTTTTTAATTCCCTCTTCACCTATCTGTTATAACTTTTGCCCAAGCTAAAATGGAATCATCTATTCCCATGATATTTTTGATCTCAACACGAAGCAGTACCATGTCAACCTGTTTCAGTCTTGCATGATCTTGCCTCTCTCAATATGTCTACGAGTTCTTAGCTTGGGTCAATCTAGCCAAATGTCATCATCAGTTACCTTTTTCACCAGGTTTTTTCTGTTTTTTCTAACCCAAGTGTTGTTGCTAATCATCTACCCTGAATGTTTATATCAGCATTCTTCATCGTGTTTGTCAAATAGTAATGAATGGGATTAGCTACATAATAAATTACGTATTTTTAATTAGTTATAATAGCTACATTGTGTTGAAAAATTTTTGTTGTTAAACCTTATCTGGTCTTTAATATAGGCACTCACATAGTTTATAATTTCAGCTTCAATAATAATTTGCATTAACATAAATTTTGAAGACAAATCCATTCACTCGTTTGGAAGGCTTCATTTAGTTCACTAACATTAAAACAGTAAAGTTACACTAGGTGTATTCTGCTAATCTTTCAGTTAATAATTTTCATTTTTCTCTTATAAAACATCTAAAAAAGGTATTGCGGCTCAACTGCAAAGTGTGTGCTTGAGAGAGGACAACTTTCACAAACATTTGGCATTTCAATACTTACTATCTCTATTTTTTCAACCCAAAAAGTAATGTCGCTAATTTGGAACCAATGTGATCTATTCAACAATGTGAGCAGCTCGAGAAAAGCTTGACAGTGTTTTAACATCTCAAGTGATAGCAACATAAATTTTAGCTAAAACCAAAAAGAACAATTTTCAACCTCTCCTATATGAGCATATGCACCAATTTTCACAAAGATTTTCTCCTCAAAGTTTAGAATAAATGACAAGAGTTTTGGTATTTTTAGAAATATGTACAACCTAAATACTTTGGTAGCAGAAAATGCCATGATGAACAAAAGAGATCAAGAAAACAGTAAACAAAGCCTTGTTAGTAAGAAGTCGCTTTACTTTTTTGTTATACGAAACAGTATACTACAAGTTGACTGAAAGCAAACAGATGTCTAGTCAGAGACCTACTTCAGAAAAACTTAGTAGAGCCATTTTTAATAAAAAACAAATGTTTTATTAATTTTACTAGAGAGTTTCTTCAGTGTAAAAAATTCAGCTGAGACTCATACAAATGTTTCAAAATATTTAGAGTAAAGCAAAAATCTTTAACAAGTGCTGAAAGAATTATTTTTTTAAAAGTTGATGAGACTATTGGAACACTGTGTCGAAATAGCCGCTAACACAATATAATAATAAAACCAGTCAAATTATTTGTCGCAAAAATTGAAAGAAAGGACAGTATTTCCAATTTGAGAAATACTACTTACAAAGGAGATGAATAAAATAAAATTGTCTAAAAACATACTGAAAATCACATGCTCAAAAATGAAGCATTTGTTTCAAGAGAGTGTAAGTTATATTAGAACAAAAGCCTTTAATATGAGCTGAAACAAATATTTTTGAAAATGTTGCTGAGACTATTGGAAAGCAGAGTTGAAATAGCAACTAACACAATACAATGATCAAACCATTCGAAATAATTTGTTGTAAAAATAGAAAGCAAGGACAGTAGTTCTAATCTGAGAAATACTAATTACAAAATACATGAATGAAAGAAAACGGTCTAGAAAAATACTGAAAATTAATCGAAAAAGAAATGAAGCACTTGTCTCAAGAGACTGTATATTATAATGGAATGGTATTGTGTTTGAAAAGAGGGATAAACTGTTTACAGGTATATATATATATATATATATTATTACAATTTTTATAAAATGAACATTGAAGATTTTTATTTTGATTCAATTTGTAGAAATGTGATTTTTTGTTCCTAACATATTTCTATTGTTTGAAAATTGAGTATGTTTTTTATCAGTTATAACGAGTTTACAAAAATTTAAACAAGCCGTTTAAATTGGGGTGTCTAGTTAATTATCTACCATGTAACCATGTGCAGACATGGAAAGACTCGCGTACAAAGCAACAGCAGAAAGACAAAACAGTGATAGTAATAAGTAAATAGAAATATTTATATTAGTTTTCATGAGAGTAATTAGTACACATATATTAACAATATAATTAATATACAAACTTTTATATACCTTTTATAATTTATTTAATAATTTTAATTATTTATTATAATAATACAGAGCAAGAACCGGAAAACAAAGCAGCGATAGTAATAAGTAAACAGAAATATTAATATTTGTTTTCATGAGAGTAATTACTACCCACTTATAAACAATGGAATTAATATACAACCTTTTATACACCTTTTATTTTTTATTAATAATTTTACAAGATTTGTCACTTTGGTGTTGTATTAGCTAATATTATTGACCACTGAATGAATGTGTTTGATGCACAATAAAGCGAGAAATAATATTCATAATACACTGATGTGAGCAGTCCATTTACATACTGACCAAGTGAGAGTTAGTAAATTGCAAATAACTAAAGCAGGAAAACACTAGCACTGCTCACTAGCTGTTGGCCTGAAAAGCTATTAATTTACATACTGAGAAATTATGGAAGACATAGCTACTACCCAGTACTTTACAAACTCTCAACCTTATTTAAGTGACCACTTTTTTAAATATTTAGTTAAGCATAGTTTCGTTACTCCTTGCACCAATGAGAGCAAACAATTGCAACATAATCAGAGGTGCTAAGATAAGTTCACACACAACTGGCATACAGTCGTACAAAACATGGCTGATGGTTTAATATCAGTTTCTTTAATGACTTTCAAAGTTAAGAAATCAACTATTTCTAGCTTATATGGCAAGCCTAAGTAAGACTGATGCAAATATCAAAATTCCGCTAAGTAAACTGTCAACCATGCAACCATAGTAGTTAAATAAGGATCAATATAAACATAACAACTCATCACTATATTTGTATACTGTTGTGAACCCAAAATACATAGCCAAAACTAAGCTAAACTACATAGGCTACAAACTTAGTGATATAAGATATAAAACTGTTACCTGTTGGTTGGATGAGTTTTTTTATCAACAGTTTTTAGAACAGTTCAATTACAGTAGATTTTTTTAGCCAGCAGTATTCTATGCAAGAGTCATTGCTTACATGTAGTTCTAGGCATAACTAACATTAAGCTAGTTAGTATTGGTCACAAACTTAATGATATAAGGAGTAACATGGTTATTTTGTGTTTGTCATTTTAAAAGTCCTCTCTGCAGACTTGCAGTTCATAGGATCCTAATGACAATTTATTTTATTTAATTTAGTCTATGTGAGAGTCTAATGATTTAGAGCTGCATAAAATCATGAATAGCTTAACAACATTTTTTCTTGTTTGTGCTCCGCTCACATCAAGTTTCCTTTATAACTATTTTTAGAAGATTAGTTTAAGGATATTCACAAGTGGCATATATTTGGCAAACATACTTATTGTGAAATATGTGACACTGGTGTAAACAGACAAACAATCGACAAAAAAACTTCAGGTGAAATACAATGTATGTGTCAACTAATGAAAACAACTCATTTTGTAGTGGACCGCTTTGAATCTTGGTGACCCATTGATTATCAATAGTAACACCCTTTCAATGCAATGATTATTTCTCAGTTTAAGTTTAATGCTCAACTGGCATGTGCAAGTTTGAATACAATAGCTTAATAGCGGAAAAATCATATATACTCAATATTCACCATTGTGATGGTAAATTTTTACTTGAAAAAGAAAACTGTGCTGCCTCAAATAGATATGTCAGTGTAGCCTGGCTTTCACCAGCCCCGTCTTACCACATGCCCGTTTTCTTTGTAGCTACACCATATCTGTGCAAGTGTGCCTGGCAATATCACACCTTATTTGAGGTTCTCATCAATTGCTATAGTCTTTAATTTTGGCTTGTGCGGCCATGTTATCGTGTCAAAAACTTTATCCTTTTAATTTTTCTTTTGATCGATGTACCTATTACAAGTGTAAAGAGACAAAGTTTTGTGAGAACTAAATTCTTACCTATTGTTCATAAGTTGCAGGCATCATAGCACTAGGTCGATTCTGTCTTTGCATACATCATTAATTTCTGAACATAATAACATCACATTATGATGTTTGGTCTCATATGGACTTCGCATATGTATTGTCGTCTAGATCAATAATAACCTTCATTCATATGTAGATATTTTATAAATATGCAGGTTATTTAAGCAATTGACGAAGCACCCTTGCTGAACAAGTAGGTCTGTGATAATTAATGTATAGAAAGGGGTAACCGGGTTTTTGATATTGGTTTTCCGTTGCAATGATCACCCTATTAGCAGTTTGTTTGTTTGTTTTATTTCATTAAAATATATGAAAACAGAAAAAAAGAGGAATAAAGAAATAATGATGAGGCCCCAACTGCGCAGTAGCATTGCTAGTCAAGGCGCTGGGCCACAAGTTTACAGCAAGCAGCCAAAAACTATTTAGTCACCGCTCAACAGGTACAGCTTGATGGAACGTCTAACAGTGGGCTTACTCACTACCCTACGCAGTTCATCAGGCAGAGCGTTCCATTGTGCTCACCGCTGGTATGACATTCTGCAATGACCCGAAGCAGATTTAGAAAGAGGCTGCTTGAGATTTAAGAAAGAGCAGCGAGTGGGATATTGATGAATGCGGTGTGATTTAAGGCTGTAGAATAATTGATGAGACGCGATGAGAGTTCGAAATTTATAGAGTTTATTCACATTCAAAATTGAAGATTTTTGAAAAAGTGGGCGGCTGTGTTCTAATTTAGGCTTTTTATGTAAAATCCTGAGAACTCGTTTTTGTAGAAGTTGGAGTTTGTTTAAGTATTTACCTGGGGTGTTCCCCCAAGCCTCAATACAGTAACTGAAATTAGAATGAATAAATGCGCTGTAAATTAAAACCAAAATTTTATTGGGTAAATAACTTGAGCATTTATATAAGAGTCCTAACAAAGGTCTAACACTATTAAAAAGTTTTTCTATGTAAACTTTCCATGATAAATTTGTATCAATGTGAACACCAAAAAATTTTACACTTTCGACTTGGTTTAAAATTTTACCATGTAAAGTTAAAGCAGTCCTCAGGAATTCATATTTATTTTGATTGTTTTTTAATATCATAAAGTTTGTTTTGTCTACATTTAATGTTAGTTTATTCATAGTACACAATTTTTGGATTTTATTCAGTTCATTATTTAACGCAGAAATTTGCTCATCTAAGTCTTCAGATTCTAAAAACAAGTTTGCATCATCCGCATACAAAATGGGAGTAAAACCTGTTAAAATGTTTGGTAAATCGTTAACATAAATTAAAAAAAGTGTAGGGCCAAGAATGGATCCCTGGGGGACACCACATGTAATGCTTAGTTCATCAGAAACAGATTGTCCAATAATAGTGAGCGGCTACTGCTCTGAGTTCGACAGCAGAATAAATTCATATATAATACTATGCAGTCTAGTGCATGTGATGCTGAATTGTTAAATTTTTTTTAGTTTAGGAAACCAAAAGCAGAGCAGGATTTGACTGTTCCAAAAGATAGCTGTAATGTATGTCTTTAGAAATTCATTTTGTCGGAATGGCCAACCTTGCCAATACTCAATCAGTGTCAAATTTATTGGCAGCGACATTTGCCATTTACACATGTACTGTGTGCGCGGCAGTCTAAGGTGACCTAAAAGCTTTAAAACAACTATTTAATTTTGTTTTATATATAAGATGATTATATCAATGTATTTCATCCCTAGTCGCTGAACTATTACACAAGTGAGTAGATGCATTATGCTATTAAATGTATTTTCTACAGACACAATGGAGACAGCTTCAACAAATAATTGTGGTTTTTATTGAGATTTGATAAATATTACATACATATTGATAACTTAATGATAGGATTTAGCTCTCATCTTCCTCATCATCCTCTTCTACACCCCTGTTAGTGCATTCTGTATTGGTGCAGCCACAAAGGTCACAGCATGGTAAGTTGGCCATCTTACATGAGCATCTTTGACGGCAGCCATTTTTGTCGCACTTGCAATGTACCATCTTCAGAACTTGTGGTGGTATGACATATTTCTGATACCAAGTTATTTCTAGTGTGTCTCCTTTAGTCATGTGCCAACCATTACCTTGAGGCGGAGGAATGTTGGGCTTAAAAGAAATAAAGTCTATATATGTGTGATGTTAATTCATACCATAAACAGCAATGGCATTATATCAAATTGTTAGACAGGGTGTGAAAGATCTTAACTAGCAGTCATAGGGTGTGTAGATGTTAGCAGAAAAATAATGAAGCCACGTTGAAGAAGAATTATATAACACAAATCAACTGTTTTTTTCTACTAAGATTACATTGCACTGATAGGTTTATGTTTGAGGTGAGTTATTTCCCCCTGCCAAATAATTATGATCCTTAACCATATTAAAGAGTCTCAAGTTAAGATTTATTAATAATCTAGTTCAGCGCCACTATGTTTCGGGTTGTTGTTTTGCCTCCAACTACAACTGAAATAGATTGTCAATCTCTATAGCGGAAGGCCACACAAATCACAACATATACCATACACCTTTTATACCTATTATTCTACACACTCTATACATACCAACATCATCATTCCTGCATAATCTGTTCAATAAAATCATGCTTTGCAGTGTTGAGTGTTTCACATGACAAACAAATATCAAAGATAGAATACCTGTTCACACAGAGACTTTAAAGCACTAACAACAATAATATTCTTAAAAAGAAATAGAATAGGAAATTTACCTCTCGGCGTCATATACATATTTATCATAGCAGGATTTATGGTATTTCAGCTCTCGAGCGACAGCATCACTCCAGCTAAACTCCCGCAAAACACATTCATCTCCAAGGATCTCTGCACAGTCCTGGAGTTTACCTTTGAAAAATAGCACAACCAATAGCACAACTCCAACGTATACTGTAAATCACAGGTTACCTTTAGTATGTCAAAATCGGATGATATCGCCATAATAATACTATGCCAAAAAACCACCTAGATCAAATCAGCCATCACAGGTTATTTAAACATTCTTCACTGACATACCTGCAGTTTTTGACTGGGTTTTTCGGAGTTTATCAAAAGTAGTGGTTACACATCCAATCTTGTACTCGCGTTCCTTCTGACACAGAATACATATTGGAGGTAAGATTGGTCGGTGGTTTGCCACTCATTTTTTCTTAGCAGGCCTAGGTGTCTCCCCTATACCCTCATTTTCCAACTGAGATTCATTAATACTGACAGCTGGGTCTGTCTCTGGCTGTGGTCATATTACACAAAATGTGCAAGCTTACTTTCATTTTTGCAAAGAATATGTTTATATTATAATGGAATGAAAGGCTAAGCTGGGGTGGAGGGTTCTCATCCAGCTAACTTGAAAACACTGAGTCTGACCATTTTATACATACACACTAGACTTTTGTGTACTCTGCATAAAACAGTTGCAACTCATATATAAATAAGCCTTAAAGATGTGGTTGCGTCAAATTTGAGTTGATCTTAAAAAGAAAGCTTTTTTTTTCTCTATTAATTGATATGTTGTTTGTTGTGTTAGGCGATCTCATTGCCAAAATATTTGAAGATTAAAATCGAAAAAATCCGATCGCTGTGAAAACGCTCAGGCCAAAAAAACATGCCCCGACTTGCCCAAAATGATGTCACGCGTGATTTATCTGTCTATATATCTCGTATTCACATCGGCTATTTGCGATAAAAGTCTAGTCCTACGCGACTCTATTGGCATATATTTTATTTTGTATTTTCTCATGTTGGTTAGAATAAAGTTTTAAACCCTGCTGCAGATACATTATTATGAATGTTTCAAGGGCCTCAAATAACGAAAATTGAAAATTTGTCTTACTCACTTTCTCCAAATGATATGTAATCATTTGAGTACCGACTACCAATTCTACCGGTCTACGGTAATTCTGTCAAGCAAACTATGTAGAATAAGGTTGTTGTATCAGCACAGTTCCGCCGCTACCCACACTAACGATATACAGCTCCCAAAAACCCCGCCCACATTATGTCCATCGCCTATCATTGGGGCGGGGCTGTATATCATTGCCAACACTGAAAACTAGTTTCTTACTACCTTTGAAAAGAATATACATAGGGATAGAGTTTTAAGGATGAGAAGTCTGCTGCAAACTGGATTTGAACTCACATTCTCCAGTTCTGCGGATATCCATATACCGTATCCAATTCACTACAATATTCTGCAAATCATGTTTTGCATTATCTTCAACAATATAATTTTATTATATAATTTTTACAAGCAAAAAGATTTTCATCTTGACATAAATCTTTTATTAAAAATATTCATCAAGTCGTGGCCACTCACATAGTTTTAGCTGATACAATAAGACAAATTCATCTACTGCAACGAACTCAAACAAAACATCATGGTTTATGCAGCACACATTCAAGTCTCTCTTTCCCCTTTATGGCAGTTTTCACACTGACAAAGCTGCTTTGGCTGGTGGGACGACAAACATCCTGTGATCAGTAAAACAAATGTAATAAATATATGTCATTCATAGATACGCCATTCTAAAGCGTATCTACTGAAAGCTTTCAAATTGGGAGTTTGATAGATTGCGAGTGTAATTTTAAAAACAAATAAGTGTTTAACAAAGGCACAATGCGCCAAGCCAATGATTCGAAGCTTTGGTTCTGGAAGTTAAAGATTTGCATTGATCAATCGATTTTCTTCACTTTCTACAAGTGAAAAGTGAACATCTAAAGTCAAATCATAAATCTAATTTACTAGATAAAACTGCCACAGAAAATTTGAAGCAACTGTAGCTAGGTGAACCGATAAAAAAACATAAAACGACGATTAGTGATAGCAAAAAGTTATAATTTTATTAATTAGTACTTGTATTAATGAGTACTAAAATATTACCTTTAGTATATTCATCAATCTAAGCCATTGTATTGCTAGATGCTAAAGATTAAAAAGCCCTCAAGAACTCACTGTACATACTGTGGTGGATTTGCCACCACGTAAATAACGTTCTTTTTATAGGGAGTTGTGCCCTATTTTATTTTTATCTTTTTATCGTTTTAGCCACGCCCTCAGGGACTGGCCTTATTTGCATATGTTATAGTAGATAAAGGAAGGCATCAGCCTTATTATTTCGTTCTGAAATACATGTTGTTCCATGAACCATCTCTCTCTTCAGTTTTTCTGATAAGGAGAATTACTTGCTTTATCGCAAGTATCTCGGCATTTTGCCTCTAAGCGCTGCTCGGTATATCAGGACAAGTCGACCTGTCGACCTGTCGACCTCTACTGGCTGTCGACCCTGTCAACCTTGCGGTAGATTGTCGACCTGTCGACCGGGGGTCGACCCCTGTCTAGAGATGAGCAATTGTGTTGCCTATAGCGTAAGACGTCTCGTACACCGCTGTGTGTTGGTGACGCAATCTAACGCAAGGTTGCCCGAGTTGGTGACTTGTTACCTGTAGCATAAGACATTCCATATGCCGCTGCGTGTTGGTAACTCAGCCCAACGCAGTGCTACCCGAAGTTAGTGATTGGTTGTCACCTGTAGCGTAAGACGTCTCGTACGCTGCTGCGTGTTGGTGATTCAGTCCAACGCAGTGCTCCCTGAGTTAGGGATTGTTGTTACCTGTAGTGTAAGACGTTTTGTACGCCGCTACGTGTTGGTGGCTCAATCCAACACAATACGTATCTCGCACGCATAGGAAATTAAATTTTAGCCTCAAACAGGGAAATATAATCTGAATGTAAACTCAACAGGAAACTCTATAGGAGACTCAAAGTAAAAGATAAATTTACCTCTATTCTCCGATCTTCCTCCGTAGAACTTTAACTACCTGATGCCAAGAAAACTCGGAGCCACCTTCGCAGTAACTTTACCGCAATTTTTACAATTATGCTGTTCGCCATTAAAACGTGTCAATCGAGTAATTAATTAAAGTAACGATGTTAATTACTTTAGTAAATATCGATGTCCATGCGATTTGATAATAGAGTTAAATTCCTAAATTTGAGATCACAGACAACGCGTTTTACGAGTGATAACATTTATTACGGCCTATATAAAAATTTCGCGCCGATGATTGACTAAGGAAGCGACCTCATATTTATCGCTCGTGGTTTCTTTTTGGATATATTGCTTGTGACGTCACGAAAGAAGCACCCGCTGGAACATGAGCTTTTTAAAAGAGGGCCTCATTCAAACGCATATATCTCTGGACAGGGTTGGTCTACAAAGACAAAAATGGCATCAAATTGTAGCTGATGTTTTAGCCTTTTATAGGTCTTAATTTCATTAAATCCAATTTTTTGACGCAACCACATCTTTAATCTTTTTGCGATACTGACGCTGGTTGGCAGAGCGACTATTATGTCACTACGCGAACGTTTTTTTTATAAACTGATTTTTGGTTAGCGTATTGTATTTTTTTATTTAATTTTCTTACTAATAGTAAGCTACAATAGATTGGTTTCTGCTAGCAACAAAAAAGCCGTTTTGAGAAACAAAAACGATCGTTTCAAAAACGATCGTTTTTGTAATAGTGAATGAACAAAAAATCCGAAATAAAAATGTATTTAAATAAAATTGGCACTTTTGTTTGTAGCTTGTTTGTGCTTTTGTTTCTGCTTTCTAAATGTTTTCCCAGAGTGACACAACTTTATTTCCTCTCATGGCGTCTTCCAAAGGCTATAAGCAAAAAGATTGTTGTTTGAGATAGTATTACTCAACTCACTTCAGTTCTCCTTTGAGCTGATTGTAATGTTTTTTGTGAGTGAAATGGCTGTAGCATTTCTCATGGCAGCTGATAGTGATATCTTGAGAAGTGTTGGTAGTGGTAGAAGATAATGATGCTCCTAGTCCCTTAGAAGATCATTGCAAATAGAGTCTGGATAAACTCCTTTGTGGCTCAAGATAATAGTTAATATATTGCTGAGCATATGACTCAGCAGTGCTGAGCCGCTTTGATGATAAAACAATCACGTTACAGTTGTCGTTTTCTGATTTCAAACAGTAAAAAGCACATGAGGTAGCAGCTTTTTTTCCATTCCAACTGGCAAACATGCATGCGGCTTACGCACTACTTTCTTTAATAATAACAAATCGGATTTCTCATAGTAAAGCGCATTGTTTAACATGGCGTAGTAATTATAAAATCATGACTGCGCATTGTGAAATAGTGCAACTGTATTTTGTAACATTTTTACTAGAAATGGCCAGTTTTCAGATTCCAAGAACTTTATTTTAGTTAATTTATGTTGCATTAACCATTTTAAAATGATCAAAAAAACTTCTGCTGGCTGTTTTCTGATATTTTACAATTCAACATCACATGCACTGGACTAATGCCAAAAATTTACCAACTTGTACTTACTTGAAGGAAATAATTCCTGTAGAGTGTGACCGTGCTTGCACAATTGAATCACTCCTAGCCTTAAGTTCAACATCATTTTGTTGTACCCTAGCACTGATTTAGTTATCAAAGGTAAACCAGTCATTTAATAATGGACCACTTTAAACACAGTCAGCCCCTTTATTATCAATAGTAACATGTTTTCAATGACACATGTTTGTCTTTGTTTAAATTGAAGAATGAATTGGTATCTAATCAGCATATGAGATCATGAGATACTTCCCTTTGTTTGAGGGGTTCGTTACATGAACCTGAGAGAGTCATTTTTATAAGCTATGTCTTTGGCGTGTTTGACCCTGAAATACACAATGGCTTAATTTTTCATTTGATCAAATATTACGCTGTCAATATGAATATATGAATATGAATAAATAAGGTTTCATGAGAATTAAAATCCTGAATAATGCTTGCCAGCCAGGAAAATTATAGCAGCGGGTCATTGCTGGTTTTACATATGCTTTAACTTATGGAACACAATAGCGTTTTGTCCTAATACTTTGCCCCCGAAAGAATATGCAAAAGGATTGTTGACTAGATCCTCAGCAACCCGTATTCGTATGACTTTTTATAACTATGTGTATTATTCAAGTAACTGACAAGGAACACATGCTAAACAATCAGTTCTATGTTTGTTATTGTTCTTACTACAATGAGCTCAAATAATGCTGTTGCTAAGATGCATAAACAGCCATTGAAACAAAATCAATGACTTGTAATGAAGCCGCAGCTAAGGATTCAATGAATTCAGTGCTACGTTGTACAGGCTCTGATTTTTCAGTTGGATATAAGAAAAATTGCAAGATACTAGCATATTTGCTTATTCAAGCTTTTTAAGAAGCTCACAAACCAGATTACAGGTAAATATGCAAATATATGATAGTTTTGACTTGACAGGATGCAAAGACAATAAATGGTAACTCAGATGTTGTATTGTTTACTGTGTCATTTTTAACAATGAAAACTTTCACTACTGATATTTGACTAGTTATTTTGATTACCTGAACAGAAGGCTAGTAGATGAATTGGTATCTAATCACGTATTACTTAGTGTTTATTACTGTTGCCATAAGCAGCTGATACGATTTACTAACGAACATAAGCTATTAACAGATTTACCTGTGTAGAATGTTGTGTATATTTTTTGTCTTCTCTTACTCATCAGCTATAAACTACTACTTAACTCCTTCGCAACAATCGACAGGTAAATCACAGTTTTTGATTGAATCTAGGCTACCAACGTGAAGTATCTCCCTTTGAAGGCTTGCTGATATAATCTGGTATTTGTGTGAACAGCCTATTTTTAGATCATCTTGTTCAAACAGCAGACTTAAATTAATAATTCTATAAAGAATAACTTCTGCTCGAAAATTTGTACCGTTATTGTGAAGAAACATTTGCTGACCCATGTAAATATGTCTGATTCAAGCATATAGTGACTTCTTTCTCAACTTATGGTCTTGTTTTAACTTGTACAAACACTCAAATACAGCAGACAACTGAACTAGAAATGGGAGAGTATTACTTTAACTGATAGACATTTGAAGCCAAAATGAATACCTTTATTGGTTTGTCACTGCAACTTACAAATACTGACACTAACATTAACTGTAACTTTACACCAAAAGAGATAACACGGTTCCTTTGTGTTTGCTTGTAGCTCATCAGGTCATACTAGTAATGAATAGCCGCGCAGTTACACTGGTATACCATTTTCTATGCTAGAAATCCATAATGTAACTCCACGCAATATAATTAAAAAGACTAAATATTAAATGCTAATTAGGAAAACATTCGATACAAATTAATCAACAGAATATGCAGCCAACAACTGGCACATGATGCAATGCTAGTTTATAGGTGTAAGCTAACACAATTATGCCAAAGTTCTCCAAGACCACTAAAAACAGCAGTGTGGGCAACAATACACCTAATGAGAGACATGATGTGTGCTCGTTTCATAATAAAATACATAATAGGCATGGTAATACATAGTAGACACAGTCAAAATAGTTTACTGTTAACTAAGTTTGTAGTTTGATGTGATAATAATGTAAACAGTAAATTGCTGCTAACACCGACATAGCTAACACCGAAATAGACAGTATTGTTTGCAAACTCAATGCTATAAAAAGTAATGCAGGTATTTTATGCCTCGAGTTGTTTTGGTGCTGGTTTGCAGTTCACAGGATCAATCTAATAACTGAAAATATAATAACATCATATCATTATACATGTATGTGACAGTCAAATGATTTAGTATTACACGAATTGCTTAACACTTCAAATCACCTGCATCTTTCTTTTTAAATTTTGGATCAAATGAATGATAAATTAATGCTTTTACATGTATAAGAATATTTTAGCTGTCATCACAAGAGGTATTTGTTTGACAGACATAACTCATGTTAATGATGTGATTCGCTTGCAAATAGCAAACACTAGTAACACTTTGGTCCATATTTTTAATATTAAATCTCAATTTAGTCAAAGCAACTAGCTAAGGTAAATCAGCCCTTCTGCAATACACCACATTGAATACATAATGTCCATGTGTTAGCACAATGTTATTAATGTGACATTCCCATGCAAATATTCTCTGTTTTAAGTGAATGATTGAATACAGACGCAAGCTTTGCTAAAACCATAGCCTAACGTCTAAAGGTAAATATAGATTTTAAACAACATGTTGTTAAACTGTTACTTGATCAAATGTTATTGTTGATGAAAAGAAACAAAATTTCATAAATTTTGCCAATGATTTTACCTTAATTTTATTGTCATTGCGTTGAAAAACTAAAAACGCTTGCCGAAAGGTTACAAGAAAAGTGCTATTATTTCCATTTACTGATGTATGGACTTTAACAAAACAGTATTATCAGCTTATTGTAACTTCTGTGACTAGCAGCAACTGATGTGACGTCAAATGTCAGTGTGGGTTGAGCTCCACCAACCTGATCATACAACATGCCTTTTTTGTTCTTTTTTGGCTGCACCATACCTGTCTGTGCACGCAACCTGCCAGTGCGCACTTTTGGTAACTCGTCTCACTTGAAGAGTTTCTTACCTGAAACTTTCGGAGTAATCTTCACCTGTATAAACTTGTGCATCTCTATGCCACTAGCAAAAACTTTCTCCTGCTGACTTTTTACTTGGTTAAATCTTATGTTGCTGGTATGAATAAACAAAGTTTCTGGCTAACTTAATACTTACCAACTGTTCAAAAAGCAGAGGTATCATTACACAAGATCATTGCGGCTCTACATATGCTTTTGGTTGTAGAAAATGGTAGCATGAAATTATTAAGTTTGGTTTGTGTGCAGATGTGGCCGAGTGTGCAGATTTGGAAAATTTGGCAGAGTGTGCAGATGAATTGGTGCCTCGATCAATAATGACCTCCAGTCCTAGAATCTTTGATAAATATGTGATCCATTAAAGCAATGTACAAAACGCGCTTGCTGAACAATTAAAACTGTGTTTGCTATTGATCTGAGTAAAAAGCCGTCGTATAACGCTGTTGCTAAGATGCATAAACATACATTGATACAAAGGAATTGACTTCTCACTGAGCCATAAGGACTGATTCTGTGCTTTCAGTTATACTTCAATATACTGGTTATTGACCTCCATGTGTTCACATTGGTTACTGACACCAACCTATATAATCTCCTGATAAACAGAAGGTAGTAGCAGACACACTGTATATAAAGTTATATTAAGGTTTTATCTACTACCATTTACCAGTTATCAATGGTTATTTAGAGTAGAATAGGTTATAACTTCCATTTTTACAAAGCTTATTGGGCATTCAAGTAAGTGCCCACTGTTTGTGCATAATATTTTGGATCGGCTGATTTGAAATATTATTTCAATAACGGAGAAAAGCAGCTAACCTTATTTCGCAATACCTTTAATTAGTTATATTGTGTAACTGAGCCAAGAGTGCATGAGTAGTAATTAACCTAGTATTCATTAAAAGCTGAATACAATAGCAAATATTGTTTGTCACTGCAGCTTCTGAGAATTTTCCGACACAAGGGTGAACATTTTTATATTAAAAATTAGTGATGAAGAGGTAAGGTGATTTTTAGATGCTGACATTTGGTTCAAAAAGTCAACCTACGAGCGGTGAGTAGCAACAGGGCTGCATTCAACAATAGCATACATACTTCTTAAAATAATATGTCAAAAATAGACCAGCCTTTTTTTTTTTAAATACATAGCTTGTGTCAAAATTGTGATAGTGCAAATGTAAAACACGGATACTCCTAGAATCAAAATTGATTATTTATAATCTAATACTGATGTAATTAACTAATGTGAGCATGACCTTTAGAAGTTATTGCCTATCTTATGTAATTTTGGCTAATTTCATTGTTGTCAGCATATTTTTCATTAATAGTAGAGCCTTTTCAATTACCTGTATAACCTTTTGCTTAGAATTATTAATGGCAAAATAAATACAAATAATAATTGCTACACTGGTTTTTAATGGTTTCTAAGTTTAATAAAAAATTTCATTAGCTGAATCTGTTGTTTCCAAAGGCTGACCCAAAAATTAACTTTTTGCTTAGCTTTTTCTTGATAAATATTACGATGTAAGTATGAAAAAAGGTTCATGAAACTTAAATTGTTAACTTTGACTTACAAGCCAGAAGCATTATATCAGTTTGTCATTACTAGTTTTCCATATATTTTTGGTTACAAAACCAATTGACAAAAGGATTCACGCAAAGCTGGTTAGAGGGACTGTGTTTGCATAAAGGTTTGTCTTGTTTAGGTCCTAAAACAGTTGAATGAACTTTGTTTAAGAACAATAAGAAACAATCTTCTGATTATGTACTAATGAATTGCGAGACCCAGATGTGTATGAATAACTGACTAGATAAAACGAGGCAATTATAGAGGAAACAGTTGAAAGTTCCATTTGATGCAATTTTTTATGGAAAATACTAAAACAATGTAGCAATTGCCGTCTCTTTAAAGAAGTTCATGGTTTAACTGACATGAATAACTGACTAGATAAAACGAGGCAATTATAGAGGAAACAGTTGAAAGTTCCATTTGATGCAATTTTTTATGGAAAATACTAAAATAATGTAGCAATTGCCGTCTCTTTAAAGAAGTTCATGGTTGACTATTATTGTCTGATGGAAGTACATGTAACTTGCCTTTCTTACTGGAACACAATTAAAAACAAAAACATAAACTTTTTTATATACCGACTTAGGAAAGGTAATATAATTACAAATCTTCATTACAATATCCTATAGGAGAATCATTTCATTTTTTTTCATTTAATATTTGTTTGTGAGAATCTGATCCCTATGAATAATGCAGATGAGTGTTTTTTTCTAAATTTTGTGTGATTTGTTAGGTTTTTTTTACTAGAAAAAAACAGAGTCTGTTTGTTTTTCTGGCTGAAGCTACTGTTAGAGGTTTTCACAGGCTGACAGATGTTGACAGGCGTTCCCTAGTACAGGTGTATTCCCTAGTTGCAAGTTTCAGCGATAAATGTTAGGCGACTAGCTATGAACACTCGGGAGTTTGGGGGCAGTGCTTCAAAGCTATGAATATCTTAAGCATCAGAAAATCTCAAAGTATGCATAAATGCAATCAATTGTAAGCATCAAAATCTACCCATATATGTTGTTCATGGTTCATGACAAGCAAAATCTATTCTTTATTCAACAAACAATATAAAACTCATGACACTACCAATTTCTGTAAAAGACATTGGCAGAAAAATAGCTATTATTTCTTTATTGCAATAGCTCTGGTTCTGCCAATGTGTTCATGGCTGAAATCTTTCGCAGCTTATTCTGTATCTATTTCAACTTATTTGACTATGTGTAATAATAGAGAATTACTTAGATGAGCCTCATAGTGTTCATCACCAATGTTTTGATTCTACGTTGATTAGGTTTACATGAAAACGAAGATGCGAGTTTGGGCATCTTTTTCACACCCAACTATAAGCAATAAAGTTCAGTTTCCAAGTCTTAACAAAGTCTCACAGATTACTCATTTGGTGAGATCACCATGAAGACAAAATAGAACGCTAGTTGTTAGTGAATTAGTAGTTGGAACTTCAAAATAAATGAGCTTTTACTGCAATTCTCAGTACTTAGCCAGAAAAAATCACTAAAAGGTTGGGACGTCATAGCCGCCCAGCCACTCCAGGTAACATGGGCCAAAATACTGGGATAAATTATGCTTTGTTTGGAATTCAAACTTGCGACAAACATAAAATATTAGTTTCAACAGATTTCAAGCCCTCTACATTTAGCTTCTATGACCAGCACAAACGTTAAGGTAATTGTGTGCAAATTTATTCTCAGGACTTTATCAGCACTTCTGGCAATTTCTCAAAAAACACTTTGCTGCCAGGGATCAATGTGATGAATGTAACTAAGTGGCTAGCTAGTTACCTTTATATTTAGTGACTACTATTTTACTTCACTTGACTAGAACTGGTTAGTAATGTGCTCAACTAAAACTATGACCATGAATCGCTTGGAAATTCTACACTGATCCAAAAGCTGGCAACACGATACACGATACATTGATTAATAAAATGATATTAAAATAGGATTAAATTCAGTCGAACACCCTTTTTAATACTACATGTAGATGCTAGCTAATAACATTTACTGTATAACTTGGTGTAATTGTGTAAATATGATTGTACCACCAGATCTATGATCAGTCTCTAAATAATATATGGTCATTGATTTATGGTTTAAAATTCGCTTTTCCAGGAACAGTGTTTAAGTGCGGCTCATTGCTTATGAACCTTTGAAGTAATCAAAATAGGATATTTTAGGTCTGTTTTAGTTCTATTTACATTTTCCTGTTTAAAAAAAGTATTGACCACATCATAGAACCAGTGATGTGTTGCTAACCTTTTTTTAATCCAATCTTTTGTCAACCAGTCAGCTGATCTCCACTGCCACTATGTGGCAGTGGAAATCAGCTGGGGCGGTTACAACACCTGGGGGGCGCTGTAAGCCTGCAGTGGGGCCCAAGACAAAGCCCTGGCGGTCAAACCTTAGAGGGCTTTTAAAATCGTGTATATGATATGAGAAAGGAGCACACTTGTAGTAATAAATAAGTTATCCCACGACCAAACACGTGCAAAGTGATTGTTTGGGAGATTTGTGATAAATGCATATGTGCACACAAATTTTGAAAAACTATTTGTTTACGGCTGTGACCAAACCCTTGTACCAAAAACTCATCAACAAATTTAACCATTTTTGTTTAGAATCGTTTAAGTATAATAATGATACAAAACACATATAAACCTAATTAAATATGTTACCAAGTCTTTGAAAAGTTTCTGCATTATCCTAAAACTAACCCATCTGACTGGATTCTGCATGAATAGACAGATTTACTTGGCCTAAAGTCAAAATAAAAACTCGACAAGCCTATTGTAATCAAAATTAAGACCGGCCAACAAAACGCCAATAAGGCCGTGTGACAGAGAGTAGAAACATTAAGTCATGCACATTTCACTAGTCTATGACAATGTCCAATTGCTGAAGGTTTTATGTAATTAATGTAGATGCTTTAAAAAGTAAGCCTTTTTTGCCGATTCTACTGAACTCTAATATTTTGGACACTTATAATGAGTACTTTGGTAGTTCAACTGATGTCTGAAGCAATGAAAGTAAATGAAATGACGATAATATTTTTCTAACGATTCTTCTTTTTTTAACGATTTCTAACGATATGATATACATGTATAACTAACCTAGAAGTACTGAAAAGTAATCCGTTTTTTGCCTGTTCTATTAGACTCTGACAGTTTGGACACTTATAATAAGTACTTTAGTATTCCAAATGATGTATAAAGCTGTGAAAGTAAAAGAAATGACGATGATTTTTTTGAACGATTTTGATAATATTACAATATTTAATTGTAAAAAATACTTATTCGATTTTATGAGATTATTATAATATTTAGTTATAAGAATAATCATTCGAATTTACAAGATCAAAGTATATAGTGACAATGCAATATGTTAATGTAATTATTTTTCTAAAGATTTTGATGATGATAGTGCGGCTGTGCCTAATATTGCGGTACAAAATATTGTGGTACTGCAGGGCAATTTTTAATATCTGCAAAATTAAGTAATATGCCTACACTTTTTTATAAATACACATCTATTTTTATGGCAACCAGCTAAATATGTTAGATTTTTAAATTCAGCATGAAGTTTTAGATATAAATACAAAAGTTTAGGTAAATATCACACATTTTTGAAATTGGTTGCTATGACCAATGATATACAGCCCCCAGCCTGTGTATATTACACAGCCGTTTGCCATTTTACTTTGAATATTGCATTTCTCTCGTTGCCGGGAAGAGATATAAACATATAATCTTTTCTTTTCATTATTGCTGTTTTTTGTACATAATAACACTCAGTTCATTACAGCTATCATTGCAGCTACCAATGCAGTTATCCTATTGCACTGCAGTGCCATTTGATTGCTAATATTGCATTTTTCAACCGACAGTACCCTTTCTTTTTCCATTATCACGTTAGTCATGGGCTGTATGACAGAGGAATTTCTAGAAATTCCTCTGTCATAAAGCCCATGACCAAAGTGATATTAGAAAAAAGAAAGGGTACTGATGATTGAAAAATGTGATATTAGCAGTCAAATGGCACTGCAGTGAAATAGGATAACTGCAATGGTATAGCTGTAATGTACTGGGTGTGGGTGTTATTATGTACAACAATTATAAAAAACTTCTAAATGTTACATATTGCCTGTGACTGTATCAGATGTAAGACAGCTGGAGTCAACAGCAGCAGTTAACGAAAAATTTGTAACAAAACTTTTATATATCTAAAGTATCTATTGTTTACGATTTCTGTTAAATTTACAGATACTGTCGTACAATGACTCAGGAAACAAGCATTCAGATGAACAGTAAAAGCTGCCAAGTAGAGGATATCATGTTGAAGTATAAGTATAAGTATATAAGTTGGGGGCTGTATGACAGGGGAATTTCTAGTATTAATAAATAGTAAATAATAAATAAGAGATTTTCTCTTGCCATCCATTGTCTACGGGCAGCAGGACTTGGGAGGTGGTCTCACGACAAAGAAAAGTGGCAATTGCCGCTAGATAAGGAAAGTTGCCGGCATATCTCATAGCTGAACTGTCTGAACTGAACTTTTGAAATGCTGGTTTTGGTTTCCTGTGATTGATGTAATTATCCATTTAGCCTCATTGTCTTGACCTTTGTCCTTGATAAGATATGCTGCCATTGGTTGCTGTCATTTGTTTATTAGAAAATCAATTAGAATCAATGTCTTTGACCTTTGTCCTTTAGTACAAATGCTGACTGCCATTGATTTGCCGTAATTTGATCTTAACCTTTGTTGTAGACAACCAATTAGGATCACAATCTTGTCATGTTACATGAACATTACATCACTGTATTGTACTGTATGCTGCTTTTATATTGAAGGGCCATTGAATGTTGACTATAATGACATTAGTGTACTTGAATCAATGAAATAGAGCTATAATCTACCATAATAATTGGTAAAATCTGAATTTTTTTAGCCCTAAATATAGTTATACTTGAAAAACACACAAACTTTATAACTGTAACTTAGTTAGGGAGAGTGAGGAAAACACTACATCACTGCATAGAACATGGCACTCTGGTTATTGCAAACTTAGCAAACTATATGTAACAGTGTCGATCTAATAGCGCATTTATTAGAATGCATATATACTTTAGAATGTAGCTATTTATCACCACATGCCCAAATATGTGAGTAGGAGTTGTTTGAGCTTTTGGATTATATGTATGCCAAAAAGGAAATCTTTAATTTTATCTGTTTTAGGTGTGGCTCATTGTTATTAAACTCTCAAAGTAATTCCTAATGTTATATTTAAAGATTGTTTTAGTTCTATTTATTCGGTCCTGTTTAAAAAAGAATAGTATTGACAGCATCATAAAAATCTGGATATTGTAAACATACAAAACTTTACAGAACGGTCTCTGTAATTTATTGATAAAATATCATTCATTAAATTGTATCTATACTTTGAGATGTAGCTAATCATTATTAGCAGCCCGAACTATGTGAGTAAGAGTTGTCTAATTTGTTTGATAATTTGTGTGCAAGAGAAGGTAACCCCTAAGCCTTGTTAGTTACAATAACAATAGCAAAAACTAACATCTTTCTATTGAAATATGAAACTCAAAAAATTGAAATTAAAAAATTGACGTTTTTATAGCGTTTGGAAAGACCTATTATGTTTAGTTCAGGTTTAAAATATAGTGCTGGTGCTGTGTACAGAATGTTGTGTAAGGAACAGAATATACAAGAGTCAGGTAATGTGAGATAATAAAAGACTTAGGCAGTGTGTTACTAAACCACAATTGTCTCAATTTTATTATTACTTTACAGTTGTAATGACATGGCCAAAATGGAAGAAGTTGAACTTCAAACTATAATGTGTGGTTTTTGTCTAAGTCAAGACATGGCTCTTTCAGAACCTAGACAATTACCATGCAGCCATGTGCATTGCCTTGACTGCCTGACTGGTTTTTTTGACAAACACCATATCCTGGTTTGTCCTTTGAAATCCTGTGGGTGAGTGTTATTAGGTACTATTGTCCATCAAAATATGTCATTATTTGAGTTTTGAAAGCATAAACAAAAGTATATGTATAGAGGTTTATAGAATACAGGTTCATAACTTTAAAAAACTATTGAGCCGTTTATGTGCTACTGCTAAAAATTATAAATTATTTTATGATCTGTCAGTTTATATACTACTTAGATTATCTCTATAAAATTCTTGGTAAAAAAATTGTTACATCTCTGCTGCTAGAGAATTGAATTTTTTTTAAAGTTAGGTTGTTAGATGGTCACTTTTTCAAATTTAATAGGCTAGAGCTGTTTGTCATATTACTATTTACTACGTAACAATCATTGCTTTCTTTATATGTTAACAAGTTTAGGTCGGTGGTCTTTATCAAAAGGGATTGTCACACTTTAAATATTTGAACGCTTGACAAAATAATCTCAATGTTAAACATGTTAAAAAACCAACTTGTTTTCCATATTAAACTACCACACTTTGCAACAACAAAAACAGTCAATATTCTTTTATTATTAATGTGTTCGTAAATAATTCTCATTTTGACCTATGAAGGTTTTATTTAAATTTTGTCTACGACATATTTTCACCACAATATTGTAAAGGTCTGGCCCCGGTAGCTGAGCCAGCTTTACTTCCCTAGCAAGGCAGTGCAGTCTGAACACTGGGCCTTCCCCTCGTCGGCCTGCCTGACACACCTAGTAGTCGGATCAGGCCGCGGCGGGCTGTCCTCAGTTCAGGCTCACTTGGAAGGCTAGCACGGCCTGCTCTCTGAGACCCTATCTTGGCTAATTTAGGTCCCGGCTAGCTTACTGGAGGGCCTGATCTCCAATGCTATCACATTTCTGATCAGGTCCGATCGTAACGCAGCCAACCCCTAGCCTTCCTTAGGTGTCTCCCCAAAGCAGTTCGTGCTTGAAGCCAGATCAGTTCTGGCAGAAGGATCCCTATTCAGCCAACCAGGCAGGCATCAAACGCAGACAGTTTGTAAGAATAAGTATATAGTGTATTTAACGTATCTCAGCACATGTACAACTCCGTCTTGACAGTATCAAATCCGTAAGAAGAATCCCAAAGAGTTGGCTTATGCCTTCTCCTTTTATACTATTTGCTCCGCCCACAATTATATAACATTCATTGTTTCACATCAGGCCTGTGAGGCAGGCCCAGACAATAGGCATAATGGTGTGCTAGCAGGCCTGTGAAGCAGGCCCAAAAATGTAGTATTATATAACAGTTTTACCAGGGTATTATATAACCGGTTAAGAAATATACATAAGTGACTAGGCATAATGTAGTCTCAAGCACAACATATGGTTTAGTATAGTCCCGTCCTCCACAATATGATTATTGCAAGTTTGGAAGAAACTAACATAGTTTTTATGTTGATTAACAACTTTCTAAAACTTTTCATGCCTTTATAGTGTAAGTTCTAAAATGTTTATACTGTATCATTTTATAATCTCAAACTAAATTTTTTACCACACTTGCTTGTATTAATTAAGAAGTTCACTTCCATAAATGAAAATAGTTTTAACCATCAAAACTCACATCTTTGCTGTTTGAAAATTGAAAGCTCATTTTATGAAGGTAATATGCAACATACAATCCCTGTCCAAAAGTTACTAAAACTGAAATTTGTTATCTTTTCACAACTCAGATACCTGACAAGCTCTTTTCTACGGTTACAGTTATGAAAGAAAAAAATTGTATGTCATAATAAACTAGAAGAAATTCCTACATTACCGATTGTCAATAACCCTTTGTATTTAAATTACTTGCAACAGTACAAAATAAATCTAACTTTGACTTATTATATGAGTTTAATTTAGTTCTACCTATAATTAACTACAATTAATTTTTTCCATCTACATTTCTCTGTTTTAAATAATAGTCGTAACTATGACAAATCCTCTGAATCATTTAGTGCAAATAATGCGTATTTGTTTGTGCTGCAAAGTATATTAACAAAAACTTTTCCTCTGTTACAAAGCAAATAAAAACATTAATTAATAGTGTGAGTTGCGGCTGGTATTTACTCTCATGACCGGCAAAGATTTTTGCGGGTGGGTGTACCTCACCCTTGCTCTGGCCAACTCTCGACTATGTGTTCATTTTTGGTGAGAATTATTTTTTGCTGGCAAAGTTTCCAAATGAGACCTCTTTGTTGACACTGGGCCAACTGGAGTCAGCAAATAGATTATCATTATTGGATGTTCATGACAACTTGCTGTGGGTACCAGCAAACTTATCTACTTAACAGCAGTATGATTGTTTTTTTAGTAGTCATATTAACTTATGCGTAGCACATGCGAAACAACTTGAGTGCTCGGCAATGTGTAGCATATCTTCGCTGTTTGGTCACTATTGGTTCAAACATTTTACATATTATATATTGTGTGAGAACTTGTCACAATCACTGTACGATACAAAAAGGTTGGGTTTGAGAACACTGAAAAACCGTTTGTCAATAATTCCGGCAAGCAATTGCAATAGAGGCGACAGCTGCTGCCATGTTCGTTTTAACTCCTCCACAACTCTTTTGCCTAGCTGCAATTCTGATATCCTGTGTTTTGGTTAGAAATGTATACTCACCAGCCCTCACTTCAAGGCGGAGATAGACACCTTTGATACTTTTGTCTGTGGCCCTGTAGGTGATCCTGTAGACAAGGGAACTTGTAGGCATGTCTTGCATCTAACAATGGCCATAAAAATCATTAGCGTTTACACCGTTTATGAATTAATAAGGTTTAGCTGAAGAACCCAAATAGGACATTTGTGTTCAAATCGGTCCCTGTTTGTTGTAGGGATAACGGCAATGCTAGATCTTCAAACCCGGCTCTTTTTGATGGTCTAACTACAGTAGACCTCATTCCCCTTTGAGATCATTCACACTTTTTTTCAACACATAGCTCCTACCTTAACCTTTTAGTCAATTGAGAGGTCTGAATATGATCATAACTATCAATGTACAAAATATTTCAAATGTAAAATGTACAATTTTTTTGTTCAAAAACAAATGGATTCTTTGCAGAGAATTTCTCTATTGCTGCCTAAATTATGACACTTTTGATGTGGATATTGCTATAGCCTAAACCAGTTCAACATAATTGTTGCCATTTATCCTCCTAGACTTGAAGAACGTTAAAGGCAGTAGAAAAGTCACAGTGTTTCTGATCTGATCTCTAACATTAGGTTCCCTTTCCTAAAATAATTATTAAAATAATTTTGCACAGTCCTCACCTTAAAAAGCTTATCAAAAAAGTCAGAACATAATGCTGAAGTTTATTTTGAAGGAAGAAAAATCAAAGCTAGTCATCGAGTCAGTTTTTTGACATATATACCAAATAGCAGTTGACCTCAACCTTAACTGATAATGAAGGTCAAGCCAACAATTTTTTAGTAAAAATCCTTTGCAGTAAAAAATGCTCATCCGCTATTACTGATGCCAATCCTGTATCTCCTCTTCCTCCTACCTACTATCTCCTTTCTCATTCTGATGTTAATTTAGCTTATAATTGGTTGCAGTTTTTGCTCACTCCTGATAGCTTACCAGTTGTCCACCATGAGTCGGCAGAGAGAATCAGTTGTCAGGTTGCTGTTGCTGGTTTTTTCTCATGTTTGTTCACTCTTCTTTGCCATAATGAACAGTCAGCTTGTGTTTTAAGGATATTGCTTGTAAACCCACCAATACCCCAAATGTAGCATAGTGCTAGAGCATAATGCCCTAGCACTATGTCCTAGCATAATGCTAGGGGATATTACTGTAGCACAATTTAGTACTCAAACGATATTCAGGCCAATATTGTTCACCTATTATAACGAGAGTCTTATGAGCAGCTGAAAGCGCTTGTAAGTTTTGGCTCAGCTCACGCAGAAGAGCTGCAGAATGCTTTCGGAAATGGCAATGGCGCCACTGCTAAGTTAGGCAACATCATTATCATTTTGGGTTGCACAGCATCTACTTGACTGACAGTCGCCACTTTTCTTATTTTAATAATGGTTGTCAAAAATTGAAGAAACATGCGGAACAGAGTCTTTTTGCACCAACTGCGCGACTAACATTTGCATGTAAACGGGCAAGCTATCTTTATTCAAGGGCATCGGAAACTTTCTCATCTCTGCCTTTTAATCACTGATGCTGCCTGCTTAACTGAGTTCATATACCAAAAATGGAGAAAAAGGTGAGTATGAGATAAAAAGGAAAATAGCGACATTTTCGAAAACAAAAATAGCCTCATTCATCAATCATAAAATGATAACAACTTCAGCTGATTACCAGCATTTTTACTTTTTCTTCTCACCATATTCCTCTATTTATATTTTGAGCTCCTTTCTTTCCTCAATTAGCCAGATGAAACAACACTATTAGTGGTCTGCTGAAAAATTGAACGCTTAACAAACAATAAAATTAGCAACTATTGCATTTAAGAATATAATTTTTAATTCAGTTACAAGAAAATGATTGCACCCACACATGTTCCTTTGTTTCAAAAATTGGTGTGAGTCTAGAAGCTGGTCTTATAGACAGATGTTGTAACAATTTAATTAAAATTAATTTAGACTTCTTAATGAATCTAAAGGTAATCAAATTACATTAATTAGCTATTATTGAGATATTGAATAGTAGTCATTATTGAAAAGACAAGATAATTAGAAGATTTGTATAATGTCCAAAAGCTCGGTGTTTTATATAGAAAGATCACAGTCTGTTACATGACCACTGCTGTTATTTTAAAACCATAGACCAACTATTGATTAAAGCTCTTAAAGTATAAAGGTTTGAAAGGTTTAACAAAAATTCAACGGCATTCAGCTTCCTGAGAGAAGAGTTGAGCGTTTTTGCATATTCAATTCAAAGTCGTTATTTTAGTTACAAAACTGACAGAACGAGTCTATTGCAGTAGTTAGTCACATGATAAATTTAAAGTTAAAATAGCGTCTAAAACCTAAAAAGTAAGTGTCGACTCTTAGCCAGAAACCCCCTAGAGTAAAGCGGCAGAACTTTAGCAAGTTAGCTGGGTGCCGCTAAAAAACCTGAAGCTTTTTATTGGTTACTGTGCCAACAAAATGGGTTATAAAGGTCCTAAAAGTGAAGCTAACTTTAACATTAGAGTAATTTCTAATAACTTAAGTTGATGGAAGTGTTCACTATTAAAATTACTACCCATTCTGAGCTTTCATTAGTAAAAGTATTTTTAAACTAATACTATATACATGTGAATGTGATGAACAGGACAAAAATACAATATGGGTTCATAAACAACTTTAATACTATAATTATATTTTGCTTCTTAGCAATTTAGAAAAAAAACATCATTTTTGATCTATTTCATATAATACAACATGAAAGTTCAATTGTTTCAATATACATCCAAATTGATTTAGGATCTTTATTCACAGAGAGATGTTTGAGGGTTCCCTAAGCGACTTGCCAGCTTATGACATAGCCAAGGCTAAGTCAAGATCATGTGATGTCTGCACTATCAATGGAGAAAGGAACGCAGTACCTGTAGTCTATTGTTTATCTTGTGATAAGGTTTTCTGTGCCAATCATGATAAGGTAACAAACTATTATGGTTTAAAGCTTATACACTCGCTACAATCAAACATTTTCTTATCTAGTATATTCAGAGAAACGAGCTGTATTTGATGATGTATAAAACATAGTTAGACTTATCATATGGCTTCTTGGTTTTCTAGCTAATTGCACTGATCTTTTTCACGTTTAGGTGTAAATTACTCTTTTGTAAACTTAGGCTTGTACCACTTTTTAACTCTTTAAAGCGCTTTAAACAAAAATAGTGAAAAAAACTGTTTTATTTTGTAATAATTTTAAACAAGATTATCAGTTAAAACAACTACAGAGTAATGATGTACAACAAAATTAGGAAATCTGCATTGTTTTTTTCAATAGTTACGCTCAGTAAAACAGCTTTTCCACTTTGTCAATACTGTAGATACATTTATTTAAAAACCAAAAAAGACTCTAATAAAAACCACTCTGGCCCTCTTTTATTAATAAGTATTTATGGTTGAAGTTGTTGAGATTATTTGATGAGATCAAAAATTAGATCATTGATGAGATGAATGTCTAATCAATAGTTATCTTTTAATAAATGTCTACTAAAGGTTTTTAGAACATATTTCTCTGTTACTATTTTGTATTGACACATTTAAAAAATGTTTATGAAGTAATAAATCAAAGAAATTGAGATCCAGACAATTATTATGACTGTTTCTTAAAGGAACTGCTCCAAGGGGCTAGAAGAGCATAGCTTTTAACTAATTTAATTACTATCCCATTTCAGAAGCACGATGATTTTTATAAGGAGTTTGGTGGATCACACAAAACTATGAACATGGAGCAGTTTGAGCTACAGAAAAGCTGTCAGCAAGGCAAAGGCTGTGTTGATCATGATAACAAGCCATTTACCATTGGCTGTAGAAAGTGTCTAAAAATAATTTGCAGTGGATGTCATTCCTCCGCAGAAAGATGTTTGGATGGTAAGTGACTAGAATGTTGCATGGAGCTGTTCGTTGAATAATCATTAAAATTTTTGAAACTCTGTGTAAAAGTTTATACTTAATTAATCAAAAGGAAGCATACAAAGAATTAGAATATAAATGTGGAATGAATATTTGCTTCTACATTGCAGTTTGCTCCTAAGGCTGTAGATGATGGAAACAACAGTAACAATAGGTTTGGCAAAATAAAACTTTCAAGAGTTATTCATAGTCAATACTTGGTCTACAATCATTTTAGTAATTATATTAAGTCAGTAATAACAAAAAATATAAAAAATCTAAATAGAAAAATACATGAAAAAAATGTATACAATTAATATAAAGGATTCATTGGTTTGGCTTTTGGCCTGAAGGAGTTGAATCAGGAGAAAGAGAAGAAAAAGGAATAGTAAAATACTTACATAGGCTATATTGTCTTTAGTCTTTAAAAGTTGCAAATAATTTTTAATATTTTTTATTAATGTATACTATCAACTTTTTTCTAACTTATAGTGGTGCAGATATAACTTCCTATCTTTAAATATGTCATTAACCTTAATAGAAGCTTAATTATTTTAATATTAACTTTGATAGAAACTGCTCAAATGCCCACCTGAAAAAAATGAGCTATCCATGTCACATGAACATCTTTAGAAGCTATTATTAAAATGCAGCGCGCCACGTTATATGAGTGACACAGTGACATCTTTATTAAAAATTCATTGAGTGAAATAATAATAAGAAAATAAATTCAGCTTTACAACATTGCAAACACATTCTGCAGCTTTGGCCACAGAAAATACAAACTAAACCCCCCAGGTTTATTGCACATGTGTTTAACAGGAGAGCCCCACCAGATGATGTCTCTTGAAGAACTGGTATTTCAACTAAATGATGAGCTCAACAAACTAACACGAAGAATAATAAAGAAGGAAATGTCTTTAAGGAAAGCCTTCAAGTCAACATCTAAAGTCATGTCTGATTATGACATAGAAACGGATGAGATGTTGAAAAAGATTCACAACACTAGAGATGAACAGGTTACTCATGCAAAGAATACTACCATTCTAAATAAGCTGATTGATAATATCAACAAAAAGAGGAAACTCAAATTTTCGTTATCTTGCTGAAATTGACTGTTGATATACTTTCAATATGTTTGTATAAATAATATGCATACAAACCAAACATAGTTATAATGTTTTTGACTTTGTGAAAATATTGTAACATAATAATTTATCATATAATTTGCAACATTTATAGCAGTACTTGCTTAATTTGTAAAAGTATCATTACTAGAAACGTATTCATATTCAAAATATTTGTATTCCACACGCAAATTTTACTAATTTATGAGTGGTAAGTTTATAAAATATCACAGTCTTCCTCTGAATTTTACTACTTGACAAGATTTATTTTATTGCACATGTAAATTTGGTAGCAGCACAGCTGTTGTGACCTTTATATATACTGTAGCATAAAAGTGGCCAACTCATAAATTAGTGGATTCTACATGTACAAAGATGTAATATAATTACACTTTAAATCACGTTGAATACACTTGGACAGTGATGTAGTCAGTTTTTTGTTATTCTGTATTTTGCCATCTTATAATAAATAACAGAGAAAATTAATCAATTTATTGGGTTGCAATAATAAAAAATCTTTTTTGCATAATCCTGAGTTGAAACGCTGTTATAGATGGAGAGTCTGAGACTACAATATCAGCAACTGGAAGAAAAATTTATAGAGACCAGACTGAAAAATAAGACTGTGATTACAGACTATCTGGAGGATGATGTGCTGTCTAAGTGGAGTAAGTTGAGGAACTTCTATCACAATGCTGAATTAAAGGCACAGCATGCTGATGATGTAAGTTGGACAACCAAAACTGTAATCATATATAAAACATAAATATAATTTGCTGTTTATATTAGCTGAAGACTTCTATAAAAAAACGTAGTGAAATTCTCAGCATTAATTTTTATGAATAGCATGCAGACGGTACCGAAGTTTATTGAACTACGACATATTGGTAACTGAAATTTTTCTAAAGAATAAATGCTGAAATGATTTTAAGCATTGATTACCCAAATACTATAGGAACAAAAAATGGTGAAAATTAGCTGATAGCGTAGAACAGCTGGATTATTGGGTAAATTACACTTATTTGGGTTACTATCATCTGTATATATTAATGGAATAGCTAATATGAAAACCTGTTTTCAAAAAAAATTAATTTTTTTTACTTTATTTACCATCAAATGAAGCAGCTAGAAACAAACACGTTGAGCTTTGCTATAACAATTTTCTGTTCAGTCGAAAGGTTATATAAATGAAAAAAACCGGTCGGTTGTTGCAAAGCTTAGTATATTTTCAGAAATTTAGAGCTTTAAGTTTTTGAGCTGCCAAAGTAATATTTTTAAAATGATATAAAAATGTTGTCATTAAAGCCTAATATTCAAAATGACTCATACATGTTGTCATAAATTTAACTAGAAGATCTATAAGAACGAATATAGAGAAGATTTCATAATACCATAATACTTAAAATAATTTGAAAATCGTAAAAACAAAACACAAAATATAAATATAAATATAAAGTTGCAAAGTCAGTTCAGACAATTATTCGATTGAAGTATGTCCTCGGTTCAAAGACTTATCCATTATTTTATATTACTGATAGGCTCTTTACTAGGGACATGGTACAATATCATAAAATTATTATATTATTAGTTTTAAAAAGTAATAATGGCATCATTGTTATTTAAAAAAAGAATTTTTCAGTACCGCTGTTAAAAATACTACGATCAGTAGTTAGTTGATCTTCAATTGATTAAATCTTAAATACTGTAATGCGTTTGACATGATTGGTCTATGCAAAAAAAGTTACAATAAAGATATATTTTGCAAATCTAAGCTTAGTCTGAGCACTCAACAACTTTGTAGTGGTTCAACAAAGTCAGAAAAATGTTTTCTTTTATAATTTAAGTACTTACCTGATACACTGACACTATTTATTACCTGATCTCTTATCAGAAATCTTTGAAGAAAGGCTATAAAAAGGTGTGTCTCACTGATCGTAACCATATGAGATGGCAGGATCAACCAGCCCTATGCAGCTGGTAAAATGTGATGCGTTGAAAGGTGTTTACTTTTTCAGTTGTTTTATAAAAAGTTAAAAATATTTCTTAGAATATCACTATGGAATTTTTGTCGATTAAAATCTTTGTCATCGATGTACTTGCTTTAGTTGGTTTTATTCATTTTAATTACTATTTCAAAGTTACTTCTATGATGTCTAGAAACTATACATTCTACAGCAGTAGCTAACAATAAAGAAAGCGATAAATTTTTCTTTACTTGCTGTTTAATACTAAAAATATGATATTTCAGCCAACAATAAATATTACTTTTAATATTAATAGTGATGTAACATATGTATTTAGTGTGACGTAGTGTCAGGATACAGAGACACAAGGAATGAGATACTGAGATTGGTTGAAGAAGTCTTACCATCTTTGGATATCCCGGTAGCGAGTAAATTGAGAGACAAAGGTAAGTTTGGCACATTTAAAAATACAGTTATTGAGTTTAGAAGTTCAAATGGTTTATTTTCACTCCTTTCTTTTTAATCATGCATTTTCATAGCCTTTTCAAAATAATTATCCATAAACTGCAACCATCTATAAGTCTCTCCCTTGAAATCTTCTTTACAAGTTACACTTATATGACGAGTATAAACCACTCTTTTGTTTTGTTGTTGGTAACACATTTAGTTTCAGTGAGTCACACAAGTCATTTACCAAGTCTGTCATTTCTGAATGTTATCACATGATAGCATTTACTGGTGAGATACCATTTGAATAATGCAAATGACTGGAAGGAGAAGAGAAGCCATGAGCTTGCTGTGCTACGCTTTCAGCAAACTACTCCACAGCAAAAGCTCCAAATAAGCACATTTTGTAATACATTCTATCAAAATGTGCAAAAAGGGCTCATATTTTTAGTATCATGTGATTAATGTAGTTTTAAAAACCGCCAACCAAAATTCAAGTGCCCTTTTGCTATAACAAAAAGTCACCTAACGATAAGAATCCAATGCTGAAGAGGTCGTGTGACAGCAACCACAACAATGGATGTCATGGCATGCAGGGGCCCAAGTACTGGATATTTCTTAGTGTCTATTTCTTATATGGCTTATTGGTAGCATTTACATATATCAACCATACACTTGATTTGCATCAACAATTATGATCATCAAAATCTAATTTTACCCCATTTATCTGTTATATACTTTTTTTCTATGTTCATGCTGACATTTTGTTAGTATATGCAATCAAAATTTATTAATTTGACTGTTTTTATTTTTCTGCGCTAAATTTATAACTTTCTATTTTCAAAAAATCTGCTCTGGTTTGATTCTCTAGAGCTCAAGCTTGAATACCAAAATAGAAAAAATATTTGTGCACTGTTCACTAGACAATGTTACCTCATTTTATTTTATAATCTTTGTCGTTAGCTTTTGGGTGTGAAGTTAATTTAAAAATTGTCTTCTCTGATGAACTTTTGTTAAACAGTTAAAACTAAAATGAGTATATTATTAAAAATAGTTTTTAATTTAAGTCCCATTGTTTTGGTTTTATCTTGTTTTTTTTTTGTAGAATAGTTCACTTACCCATCAGTCGCCAAATACACCAGATATACCAAATAGTTGTACAATGATCACTGACGAGTGTTACTTTAAAATATCTTCTCTATTGTTTGTAGCTGGAAAATGTGAGATAAACTTGGAGATTGTCTCCTCTGATGGTTTTTCGCTTAACGACCAACCGATATCCAAGCCATCTAAGCCTATCCCTAAATCCCTCCAACTCCTCTATACCATCTCTGTACCTGACCGTCCTTACTCTGTAAAAGTATGTAACTCTAAAATACTATCAAGCCTGCAAAGCAGAAGAGTGATCGCCATCGATACCAGTCAACAGCTTGAAGGTTCATTTATCAAATTCAACAGCTGTCCTCGAGCAATGGAGGTCTACAAAGATAGGCTCTATACAGCAGTTGCAGGAAACCCTTGGACTATCTATGTACATGATCAGCAGGGAAAGCAAGTCAACTCCTGGAACCATAGCGACTATGACTCATTTACAGGGCTGGCTATAACCCGTGATAAAGTTGTTGCTCCTGACAGGAATAACAAGCTTCTTACAATCTACACCCTGACAGGTAAAAAAATCAAAGAGATATCCTGTCCTCAACTTAGCAAGGATGAAGTCTCACTGTGCGCTGCAGGGCGAAACAAGGTTGTTGTGTCAGACTACAGATCATCTCAAGTCTTCATGGTAGACATAGCTCGAGACCAACTGCTCTGGAGTTGTGAAGCTGTTAGTAAACCTCAAGGAGTGACAAGCTATGGTGAAAAATATGTGCTGGTGGCAGCACATGATAGCACCGCTCTGAGACTTCTGGATAGTTCCACAGGTTGGTCACTACTAAATACAATAATTGTGGTGAATGATTCTAAAACATAATCAAAGTCTATTAACTTGACAATGTAGAGAAGCATATGTTACTTTTTCTTATACAATTACTGGATATAAGAACTGCTCAATTATCACATGTTTTCCATATGCACACAATCACTCCATGTAATTATACATGGAACTCAGCTAAGAAGAATACTGTTGCTTTTCTACAAACTTAATTGTAACAACTTTAACTTGATTCATTATATATAATACTTGCTAAAAACTGTAGTTTTACCTGTGTGACTTCAGATTTTAGGTTTAAAAAATTAATTTTTCGTTTTTAACCATTTTTTATAAAATAAATTTACGTTTCATTTGATATCAGATGAGAAAAGTCAATATTTTTTTCAGTATCATATGCATTTACCTTGAAACTGTTTTCCATATTTGGATAGTACACTGAAACTCGGTAACTTCTTGCCTAAATGCATTTTTATGCGTGACTTGGTTACTGTTAATTAACAAGGGTTCAAAAGGTTAATCACTCAACTGTTTATTGAGCTAGCAATACTCCTTTTGGTCAAACTTTCTTTCTTTAATTCCATAACTCATGCGCTTGATTGCCAATTCAATTTAGTTCTTCATATTTATTACAGTGTCTGGTTTAATTTAATCATTGATTGGTTTATTAACTTGAGGCAGATGAAAACAATTTTAAAACAATTCATTAATTTAAAGCTTAATTAATTTTGAGATTTTGCTATTAATTGTAAATTGTTAGCAACGTATTTGTGAATCTAATTTTTTAACTAGCACATTATTTATTTGATATAAAAACTATTTAATGCAAATATTAAAGCAAATATTTTAAAAATTAAATTGGCAATTCAATGTACAATTCACTTTATGTACAATTGAAAGTCATTATTTGAATATTTTTTGTGTTCTTTTTATACATGTAAATATATCATTACCATATGCATTGATTTGTTATTTTTATAGGCATAAAATTGAGTATATCAAATCAATTTTGGTAATATGTTTATCCATGAAATATTTCTTTAAATTCATTTCGGGTTTTATTACCTAATTTACCTCAAAAAATATAATATTTTATTCCTTTTTCTCATGAAGATAATGTTTTGAGAATATTTTGGAAATGGTGGTTCGCTACCATTTCTTACCCTGATTATTTTCAACAATGCTGTGATACCTCTGCTCTTTCCGATGATTATTCATTTAACTGAGAGCAACTTTTTACAAATTTCTATAAACAAATTTGGTATCTGCTAGAGAATGAACTTGTTGGTTGTGAAATAAGTGTAGCAGTATCTTTTGCCAAAACATGTCAATTTCGCAAACACAAAGATTAAAATGGAAGAAAAAACCGCTGAGTTAGTTTATGACTTGTGGTATATGAATATTTGTGAAATTAATAGTTAACAATCAATAAAATAAAAAAGAACTAAAATATTTCATTTGATAGCATGATTGAAATTTGGTAAATAAAACCGGTAAAATGACTTCTTAGGTCTTGTAATAAGTCTATGAATGTTTGAGGTCGAGTTAATATGTTGTTGAGGTTAATACATAGTTAATCATTAATTTTAATAAATGATTTTTGCTAGAGATTAAGCACAGTAAAACAGTTGTCAAAATCACCTTTTTTATAAAATGAAATAATATTTTTTTATCAAACAAACAAAAAGATTTTGACCCAGATGTTGATTTAATATCAAAACTTGTTTGTAGCATTTCTAAAGAAAACTTTCTTATCGGCTTCAATTAACTCACTGGTTTTTGTATTGTTTAACTGTTTAACAATAATAATAATAATCAAGAAAATTTGCAATTAAAACAAAATTATGTACAAAATCACAAATTTGTATTGATTTTAGTCACCAAAATTTCCGGTCAAACTATTTGGAGACCCTTCAGAGTATGCATTTTTTCAGGAATTGGTACAAAATCAGAGAGAATAATTAGTTGAATAGTATTTTCAATGTTAATTTACTTCACTGTGCTGCTTAAGTCCCATATTGCAACTCAGCAAGAGTTTGATTATGACTAATGCCACACTTTGTTATTTTATGACACTTTTTACAAAAACATTTTGGATTAGAGTTGAGTTAATTATTAGCCTGTGTTCTCTGAATTCAAGTAAAAAGTAGCAATAATTTTTCTGCTTAAACTGTACCAACAGTAAGAATGTGTTACAGCCTAGACTGAGCTGAGTTTTGGTTAGCAAAAACCGCTAATTTTTGTTACAATTTCCTTTTAAACATTTTATTGTTTTGCAAAAGTACTGGTGGCATTGTTTTTTCCGTAATAATAATAATTGCATATGATATAGGAACAGCAGTAACTCTTTTGTTTTGGGACATGCTCAAGATCTGAGTGAGAGGGGTTGAGGAAACTTTATCAAAGTATCAAAACTCGCTATGTAAACGTGTTTGACTGTATTGAATGTTTATACTAAATAATTTGCTATCAAAACGTTTATCATAAAACTTGTAATTCAAAGGTTTTAGGAATTTGTATGCACCATTGTCAAATTTTAGGTTTTCAATTATATTCGATTGTGTCCATCTCAAGTGTTATTGGTCCGTATAAAAATTGATATATTTAAAGTGCCTGAAAAAATATTTTTAAATTTTCCTTTTGTAAACAGCTGGGAAGATCTCATGAGATTGCGTGTCACTTGTAAACTTGGAAAAGATTGCTCGTTTTTTTCAAGTTCCATTAGAGTATATATCTGTTTATAATATGTATATTCAAGTATTATATAACAAGAAATACTATTGTACAGTTCATGACCTTTCAACTAGCATGGAAACCAGCAAAGAAGTCAACAACGTTTGTAGAAAAAGATTCATACATATTCTTGAATAGCTGGTAAACAGTGATAATCACTATACGCACTTTATTTTTTAGGTAAAATAGTCTCTAAGCTGAGTGACCCGGCTATCGGACAAGAAGACAAGCTAGATATGCATACTTCAGGAGACAAAATTTTTGTAGCCAACTGGGACAAATGTAGAATAGTAATCTGTCAGCTGCTAGCGTAACAGCACTCATCAATCATTCGAATCACTTTAACTACACTCACGTCAAATCATCTTTAATGTGAACCGATTAGCTTTTTACTTGATGTTTATATACTACTTAAAAGAAATCTAACCAAGAACTACATGTACTATCTGATCAACAAAATTAGAAAGCTGACATCAATTTTGTTACTGAACTTAGGTTTGTTGCTATAAAGTCTAAAGGTAAAGTTAGGCACTCATCAAAGAGTATAGAACTTTATTAGCTGCATTATGTATTACTGGTTTGTCATGACTAATATTACATATCATACATGTAGGTCTAACATATATTTATTGAACCATATATAATTTATTGTAATCACTTATTTTGTGTGTGGATATACATGTTGTAGTAAAATATAAATACTAAAATGTATGAAACACTTCAGATATTTGTTTAGGTATTATACAGTTTTAATAAGGAAGAAGTTCAATTGAGTGCTTTAACCTACTTGTAAATTAATAACATACATTAGTATCTAATAGATTGTCTTGAAGGCTATTAGTCTTGAGTCACTAGTCTAATATATGCTTCGGAAAAGACCACTTTCATAAAAAAAATTAACATTTCAGTAGTTCACATTTCCATGCGGTCGGTCTTAAAGCATGTCACAACTTTTGATCATAAACAATTTTGCCACAACTTCATCAATTTTTACAGCATTTGATTGTCTTATGTTATTACCATAGAATTTCAGCCAAACATAGGGAGAACGACTTCCCATCTATCTCACACTAACTGACTTGCTATTTTTTTAATTTCTTTGCTACCCTAACTTACTAAAAACCTTCTTTAAAACCATTTTTTAAAGTTATACCAGTATTGTTTTCTTCAGATGAAATAGATTACAAAATAAAACCTTACAGAAAACTTACATATATTCACCACACTTATTGTAAAGTAGAGATTATATTTTTTTATTAACGCACCAATCAATTTTCACATATATATGTCAAAAATTGATGTTTGGCTTGTTCTTGGATATTATTTTATCTAGACAAATGACAGGTCTTCCTTGGTAATTCCTAATGAAAAACTTCAGTGTCAACCAAACAAAATAAATTTAGTATCAAAAGCTCGGTTTAAAACCAAAACAAATTTACTGTAAAAAACCAAACTATATTAATTTTTAAGTAGAAAACTATTTACATATAACAAGCGCAAGTCATAGTTGAAGGAGCAACTTACTTATATCATCTTGATAAATAAGTTCATGAAAGGCAACCACATATAAACTCTACGAATGATATAAAAATCAAAAAGAAGTAGTACTCGAGTTAAGTAAATATAATGTTAAATATAATGTTCAAGTCTCATTTCAAGGAAATACAACTGCCAAAAAACAGTTTAGACATAACGATTTAAGGTTTACCTTCTCTTGCGGGTATATTACTTGCAAAGTTAAACAATCCCTACTCTCTGTAAGGTTAAACAGCTATATGTTGATATATAACTAACAAATGGTATTAGTCAAATAAATAGAAGTATACAGAAGTAGAGTCATGAGTCTGAATGTAATTTCAAACCGACGACCATCAATTTTATATACCACGGAAAAAACTTAATTTTGCAGCTTGGTTGTTTCTAGCAATAAAATACTATATGTGTCATATGCTGCTTATTTTCCTTACTATTATTATATTAAAATTCAAAAGAAACTTTTACATTCTTTTTCAAGTAAAATTGAGGAATATGGACCACAAAAAATGCAGACCTATAATGCATTGCCTTACCATCTGAGTTGAATGCTACTCAACTGACCCAGTAGTTACGCTACCAGAATCTACAAAACGCATTCAGTGAAAAAACTTTTGTTCCTTTTCATTTTTTTAAATATTTTGGTGATTGCTTTAGCTATAGAACAATGATATATCTATCAAAGCACAATGACTTGTAATATTCATGAGGCTAATGAGAAAATTAATAATGATGCCTACTATATAGAGACATCACTATACTTCATGAGATACTGAGATGAACAAATTGACTAGGAAAGGTTTTGTATTCAACTCATCTTTGTACCCACTTAACGTGGGAAACTCATAAAACATGCAAACCTAAAATGACATGATATCGTATCATTATGGGTTTCATTTTTCGCTTGAGAGTGCAAGAACACCTTTTAATTCTCTGCACATATTCAAAATAAGGACCTACATGTACATGTATATGTAAATGATGTTGGTAAAAGATGGAACATGTAACTAATTACTCGATAAAATTTCTGCCCTCTGCTGCTAAAACCACTTACTTCACTCAAAATGATTTTTGCCATGCAGCTCGTAAATTTTGTTTTGATAGTTTAGTTTGAGCAAAACTTTGTTACATAGCTTTTTTACCTATTATGTAATTCAACTTCATTAATAATGGAATATTAATCCCTATGTTAATATATTATGAGTAGCTATATTCACAGTTTGCTGCGCAACACTGTGATGAATAAATGTTTTTCTGTCATTACAAATGATGTTCCACAACTATATAATTATATTTAAACTCTTCTGAACTGGTTGATTTTTAAGTGCATGATTTTGACCAATTACAAATAGGTCTCAACAAATGTTTAGATCACTCATGATAGTTCTTCACATAAGCTTCTGAGGTGCTGCAGCCATGACTAAATTTAACTAAATATTATCTTTTGTAGGCTGCCTAAATTTATGGATAGATGAGAAAAGACAATATATATTTGGCAAGCTATGAAATTGTGTTCCTTGCTTTTGTTAAATTTTATAAATATTTTTAGCAGCGGGCATTACATAAAACAAATACCCTCAACTGCACATAAAATCACTTAATGGCTGATAAGTTGATTTATCTGCAGAATTCTCGAATTTTGTTTAAAGAAACTGCAGATATGGCTACCTATAATAGATTAACCTATAGATTAATAATTCTTTTTCAATAAAATTAAATTTCGGAAAATTTGAAAAATTATGTAATAGAGTTTTGCTTAAAATAAATTCTTGGATCAAAACTGACTAGCTGCATTGCAAAAAAATTAATTTTACGCTAAATAAGTGGTTTCAGCAGCAGAGGCCAGACTTCCTTGGTGCCAAGAAAACTTATGAACTAAAATATAGCTTCTTCTTTTTGCTTTCCTTTCTTTTCACGTGGCATGTAATCATTCTATCAGCATATACCAAATGCATATGCAATACAATATCTCCAGCAAACACCAGAATCATTAGCTTGAAAAATCACTTTGAAAAAAATAACAAAGTAGTTATGACTATTAGTATTTGGTAATAAAGTTATTAGTAGTGGTGAAAGCAAATATTTAGGGCTTTCAAATTAAACCACCATGAAGTCATATAATTTTCTCTGAAACACTTGAATATTTGCAAGTCAAACTGACAATTAAAAATAAATAATTTTTGATGCATCCAAACGTGATTATGACTCTACTTCACTACATTTTTCATTGTCTAACTGAATAACTAAATTTGCATGTATTTAATCATTTAATAATCACCTTCAAAACAGTGTATTCACCACATAAAGTCGCATTCCCTAGGACAGTGATTTTCAACCACTGTGCCGCAGCACACTAGTGTGCCATGAGAGATCGTCAGGTGTGCCGTGAGAAATTATCCAATGTCCCTTTTTAAATACAGGTTCCTCAGGCTCTGAGGCAACTTATGCGGTAATAGTGTTGTATTTGAATGCCAAGGCCTCGATGTAGTAGGCTAAATCTCCAGGCACCATAATCCAGGTGCATCTATTCACATGTTTGATGTACTGTATAGTCAAGGCATTTAATATTGGCCCACAAACTCAAAGTCCATCAATAGCAGAATGGTCGTTTAGTACAATATGCTTAGTTAGGCACTTTTGATTTGTAGGTTACTAAGTAAAAATTACGCAGTACCAGACTGCCAGCCGTGACGCTCCAAAACCTCCCCTTATGTCACCCTTACTCCACCTGTACGTTTTACCAGAAAACACCGTAGTACCAGACTACACCAGTTGGTTTACTCACAAGTCACCAAGACTCAGGCAGACTAGAATAATCCTCAACGCGTGGCACAACACACCAAAAGCACAGAGTCACGAGCTACGCGAACGGAGCTCGGATTCCCAATGACAACATGGCCATTTTTGCTCGTCCGGTGGCGCATGCCCACAAACCTTTCCGAGCTACCATAGGGCACCACATCACTACTAACTCACATTTCCTCTAGCTTTTAAGGAGCTACCAGCTATCCCTCATAGTCATCCAAATACTGGGGGCAACGTCACTCTCGCTGCGACCGCCTGAGCATGACGGTTGAAGCTCAGGCTCACTAGGATCTACATGTAATTCCCTGGACGGAACCCCGGCAGCCTGGGGCTCACCATCCATGTTTCGAACTCCATCCTCGGCAGTCTGAGGACCATCCTCCACATCCCCTTCCAAGACCTCAGCTACCTCACCGGGATGCAGCTGAGGCGGTGGGGGAGCAACAGAACTGTATAATCTATCTACATGTAGATTAGGTTGGCCGTCTTCGACCAGTTCACGGATGCCGTTTTAATTACTATGGTCAGTGCCAAACCGCCGTTTGCGAACATCCCTCACATGCCTCGGCATGCCATCCACGCACACGTTGTGCTTTAAAACGACTCCGGTTATCACTCCCGGTGTCCACTGCCTAGTGCACGACGGAGTCAAAAGTTTCATCCACACCTCATCACCGACAGCAAATTTGCTTTGACTGACATCATCTAACCCGCGTAGATTGACGTCAAAAGGCACTCGCCATCCATATTGATACAGATTATTCGAGGGTACTGAACCCCCATCTGTACCCTTGCGAGGCGTGACGTTATACCAAAACGTCGCCTCCTCGGGGCTAATTCTTCCCCTCTCGGCAATCCCCTTGATTGTCCGGTGATTCCTCTCGACGATTCCGTTGCCACTCGGGGCGTAAGTGGCACGAAACCTCAGAGAAATCCCCCACTCGTCAGCAAACTGCGCAACAGTTGCTGACCTTAACGCCATGGAATTGTCCATTAACAATTCGTCACATGGCCCTCGCTCAATTACGACAGTGCGTAACTGAGCCACAATGTGCGCTGCCGTTTCGCTTGGCAAGCGGCGCCAGATAGCGAATCGTGACGGCCTGCAATCAACCATGGACAGGAACACCTGGCCGCCATAGTGAGTCACGTCTATGGCCACCCGGCACCAGTTCCCCTTGACAGCCAAGCTGCCTGTTTCCACGAGGTTCTCACCTTTCGGAGCCGGGTCAACGCGCTGACAGGCTTCACAGCCAGCCAGCTCGCGTTTAACCTGCTCCCATGTCAGGTCACTGCGTACTTAATGAGCAAGGTACAGTGTTCTTTTGACACCCAGATGGTGAGGCAAATGAGCCACCCACACAGCATCCTCGAGGCTCTTGCCGGAGAAGATGGCAGCAGCCATGCTCTCAGCCTTACCTCCGCTCATCCCCCGATGCCCAAGCCACTTCTTGGGCACCCTCGTCATTCTATCCGCCTTGTTCTCCACAGTAGGTACAAGACGCATAGTGACCGATAAGCCATACTCGGTGATCGTGTCATGGATCACCCCCAGCCGACGCTTCACCAGCATCTCTGCAGCGCCTTTCATGCGAACACGATGGTGCCTGTCAACTGTATTGGACATCCAATTGACAACTGTGAGAGAGTCAACCGCCAAGGTGAAGGTCTTGAACCCCCACGCAATAGCCAGGTTAACACCTCGTCCCACAGCTTCCAGCTCGGCAACATTGATGTGTAAATGGTCTGACTCCTTCCTCAGCTACGACGCATCCTCAACAATGCTGCCATCAACCTCAACTGCCACACCGAGACCCAGAGAGCTAGCATCCGCCCACTCGACGACCGAACCATTCGGTGTTACGTGCCATGGACCCTAACAGGGTCCTCCTGACATACCCTCGTGAAAAGCTCATTAGCCAGCAAGCTGACCTCCTTTTCAACAGGAGCATCCCGGGCTCCGTTGCATCCCAGCCGCTTCAAGAAGCTGCAATAGGGCCGCAACCACCCAGCCACTGGGTAATGACCGACAAGTCACAAAATGAGAAAAGCTCTCTCTTAGTCAGCCCAGCTGGCTCAAGATGTATTTCAGAGAGTGCAGCTTTCCTCAACATTTGCAAATGTCCACGAGTATTTCCCTTTAGAGAAATGCCCAATAACCAACCTCCATCAAGGCACTCCGGCTCTTTCGTCGCCAGTCCATACTTCGCCAGGTGCTTCCTCAGCTCCTCCACGCCAAGCACAGACTCCTGCACTACTATATCATCGATATAGTGGTCAGTCCCTCGTCAGACCCGCTCTTCGAGTGAAAGAACCTTGCCTAAGATTTTGGTCATGATCCTAGGCGCACACGAAAGCCCGAAGCCTAACCGTGTCAGCGCATAAGGGACCCCCTTATACTTCACGACCTGGTATTTCCACAGGTCCTCCGAAACATGGATCTGTAGGTACGCACACTTGAGGTCGACTACCCCAAGTTCACCACGTAACTGTCTTCACTTCCGGATTTTTTCACCGCACACAGCGACCGCATCACCTCCCGTGTGACTCTCGACAAACGCGTTCAATTCACGGTAGTCCATGACTGGTTGCACTTTATCCTTTGTTGGTTGAAACACCGCCAAAAGGGGAAGAATACTCTCGACGGGTCGACTCCACCTTTTCAATCAACCTTTTGAGATCCAGCTCTCAATCTCAGCCCAGTACCGTTCATGCAAGTTAGGTGCTCGAGTACACTTGTACTCCATGACCCGGGTCTGCATTCCTTTCAGAGACTCCTCGGACCACCGCCAGCTAACGGTCCATCGGCCTTGGGCAAAAGTGGCAACCAAATCAGGGTCGTCGACTCGCAGTGACACCAGATCACTACCCAACCCCGACAACGGCGCCACCCTCGCCACCCCGCATGCGCAGCCAGCCCCAGTATCCTGCCCTGCAAGTACTCCACAGCACCCATTCTGATAGGGTTTCTCCACCTGACCGAATACTTTGCATCACTTCCTCTGCAGACAGTGACGCCTCCCATGTGGTCAATGACAGCACCACCCAGCAAGCAGTCAACCCCAAGATTGCACAACTTGTCCATAACAAGTGCTGTAACACCGAAACAGTGTCCCTGTACACCGACGACCACCCGACACTGACCCTTCACATGAGATGCCTTACCATCCGCTGTCAACAGCGAGTGGCTTGGTCTAAGTCGGGTTGAGCCTCTCAACACCTGCGGACTTACCAGAGTCCTCTCGCTTTCAGTGTCAACCAGACACTGAAAACCGCAACCATTCAGAATTGCTCGAACGACTGGCATACGACTGCTCGTCGTAGACACGCCAGTTGCACCGGACAGCCAAGGACTGTCCCGCAGTACACTCTTATTGTTAGCATGTGACCTCCAGCCTCCCCCTGTCATGCCAACGCCATCTCAGGTCCCCCTGATGTTATGGGACCCCCGTAAGCTTAGCTTACATGGTGTCCATCTTGGAGGACGCGGCGCCTCGAGTTGCATCCTCCTGATGAAAACCCGACTAACTCTCTGTGAGCCCTGCCGCCGCCCCAGGCGGTGGCCGTACAGGACAGTCCCGTACAAAGTGGTCCGTGCTACTGCACCGAAAACACCCGACCCTCTTGTCAGAAGAGGTCTTCTTTGCCCCGTACCAGACGAAGGCAGCTTAATACGTGGGGAGTCCTTCACCCGGTGTGGACCCCACATCGAAAGCAACTATCTTTGCTTTACGACTGCTTGCTAGAAGCAGCCCCCAACTGCTTGACAGAAGCAGTCGCTGGCCGGTTACCAGAACTGGCCACTGAGCTGATTGTTGAGGGGCGACCCTCAACAGCTCTCCGGGAAACCAACTTCCCCCTCACTCGGTTCAGTACTGAGCCAAAATCAGCAGTATACGCATCATCATGCGTAACTGCCCACTCGTAGACTGATTCAGGCAGCCCTTCATAGAACTTGGTCTTAAATACCATGTCCTCCAGCTCCACCCCCAGCCTACCACCAAGCTGCTCCAAGCAGTCCAGGTACACGTCAACTATCTCCCCGGGTTCGAGTTGACAGCTGACAAAGCGACGCCATGCCTCCTGTCGAGGCATGGCGTACTCGGCAGTCAGAACTGCCTTCACGACATCTCACTGGGATGCCTCGCCCACCATCATGCATCCATGCACTCTGGCAGCAGTGCCAGCGAGCATGTACGCAATCAGCGTGCATGGAGCAATGTGCTCCAACTCACACAGTCGCTCGTACTGTGAGAGCCATGCGGTTACCTCAACCGCACCATCATTGGCAAATGGCTGCATCTGTTGACTCATCCTTTCTAGAATAGGCCCTCATGCCTGGTTCATTAGATTCGCTAAAAAGCGGCATCTAAAACAAGCGGCACTGTTCCAGCGCTCGCGGCGCCCTCGGGTGGCTGACCACTTCCGCCATCGGTAGATGGCTCGGCCTTCTGGCTGCTCTTGGTCTCACTCATGGCCCGCTTGTGCTTACCTCAGCCTAGCTGAGTGGCACCATGTAACAACAAGGCAAAACAAATACAATAATAAGCCGAAATAGCTTGTAGGTTACTAAGTAAAAATTTCGCAGTACCAGACTGCCAGCCGTGACACTCCGAAACCTCCCCTTATGTCACCCTTACTCCACCTGTACGTTTTACCAGAAAACACCGTAGTACCAGACTACACCAGTTGGTTTATTCACGAGTCACCAAGACTCAGGCAGACTAGACTAAACCTCAACGCGTGGCACAACACACCAAAAGCACAGAGTCACGAGCTACGCGAACGGAGCTCGGATTCCCAATGACAACATGGCCGTTTTTGCTCGTCTGGTGACGCATGCCCACGAACCATTCCGAGCTACCATCGGGCACCACGTGACTACTAACTCACATGATTATCTAGGCGCGCAAATATAAGTGGCCTTCAAATAAAGGATGACGCTCCATTTTTAACCCATTTGCTATAGCGGCGCTTGAATAGAGATGACCTCATACTTGCCAAGTCTCTCGGTCTGACCGGGACCCTCCAGTTTTTTAAGTCATTCTTATTTTTGCACATATCTCCCGTTGTCCTCTAGCTTTTTCCATAAAAGTAGTGGTTTAATTTATTTACTTCCCGTTTTCCCTTTGTTTACTAGTTGCGAGCCCTCATCATCAAACAAAGTTAGCAACAATGAAACAGATCGCTATAAAATCTTACGTTTGCCTTAAAACCTGGGCTATTTAGATTTAGCAACATTGATGTCTAACGATTTGCTCTACAGTTTTTCATCAATAAACAAAGAATATACACGGAGCTGTGACAAATCATTGGCAAACGACCATGACCTTACATTGATAGTAGAGTACCTGAACATTAAAGAAAATTGTGGAAGGGCCTCCTATGTAGGTACCAATGAAAAAAAAAATTCAAAAAGAAATCTAGCCTTCAGATTCAACAGCATGTGCTACATTTTCCGTCGATCTCACGCTTTATTTCCTCAACTACTTGGCAAGTATGGATGACCTTCAAATAAAAGTGGACTTCAAATACAGGTTTTACGGTAATATTCATTGTATGGCACACGTAGCTGACTGATTGATGTACTTGAGAGGTCATGGTGGCAGCCATGGAGAAGTTTTTGAAAAGGACAACTGCATACTCCGAATTGGTCTCTGTACAAGATTCTGACCCGGATGAAGTCCCAAATATGATTGGTGGAAAAAAGAAAGCAAAAACGATGAGCTCAAGGCAATATAGTGAAAGCTATCTTTCGTATGGATTTACTTTCACCGGGGATGAGATGACACCTACTCCAGTATGCCTGGTATGTAGCGAGAAGCTATCTAACAGCGCCATGGTGCTGAGCAAGCTTAAACGCCATATCCAAACGAAACACCCGTCGCTTCAAATCAAGCCTACAGACAATTTTGTTCACTTGCGTGTAAATACAGAGAAACAGGCAACCTCTATGAAAAAAACTACAAAAGTAAATGAGAAAGCACTAAAAGCTAGTTACTAAGTAGCCCAACTCGTAGCTAAATCAAAAAAGCCACACACTGTGGCAGAGACATTAATACTACCTGCCTGTAAAGCCATTGTCGACGAGATGCTTGGCCCTGACGCAGTTGAAGACATAACTAAAGTACCGCTCTCTGATAATACAATTGCCAGACGTTTTGATGACATGTCTACAGACATCGAAAGTCATGTTTTGAAAAAGATACGCATCAGCAGGAAATTTGCGTTGCAAGTTGATGAGTCTACAGATATTAGTGGACAGTCTTAGCTCCTGGCTAATGCACGTTTTGTTGATGAAAATGCCATTAGAGAAAACTTCCTATTTCGCAAGACACTGCCAGAAATAAAAACAACTGGAGAAAAATTTTTTTGGGTCACATCGCAATATCTGAACAATAGAGGCCTAATATGGGAAAACTTCACAAGCGTTTGCACAGATGGAGCTGCAGCCATGTCGGGTGCACCCAAGGCTTTGTGAGCAGACAAAAAGAGAAAAACCATGACCTGATTGTTACGCACTGTTTTTTGCATTGTGAGGCCCTCGTTGCTAAAACTTTACCAGCAGAACTGGTTCCTGTGTTGGATGGTGTGGTGCGCATAGCAAACTTTGTGAAGACATGACCTTTGAAAAGCCGTATATTTGCATCTCCGTGTGAGGAAATGGGAGCGGAGCATAAGGCCTTATTGTTCCATACAGAGGTCTGATGGTTGTTGCATGGTAAGGTGCTAGCTCATGTGTATGAGCTTCAAGAAGAACTTAAAATGTTTCTGACAATTGCAAGATTAGATTACTCAACTTTGCTTTCAAGTGATGAGTGATGCTCAAAGCTGGCATACCTAGCCGATATATTTCATCATCTGAATGAACTGAACAAAAGGATGCATGGCCAAAATGAAAACCTGCTTACAAGCACAGATAAAGTAAATGGATTCCATTTAAAGGTCCACTTCTGGCAACAACATGTGCTACATTCCAACCTGGCAATGTTTCCACTCACAGAGAAACGTCAAACTCCCACTGCTGCACTGTGTGAAGTAATATGTAAACATTTGAAAAGTCTTGAGCAGAAGTTGTCATTTTATTTCTCTTCAGCCACCACTGAATAATTTGACTGGGTTAGAGACCCATACCGCTCGGCATCAGTTGTTGGAAAGAACATGACTTTACAAGAGCAAGAGAAACTAGCTGAACTGAAACAGGATCGGGGTTTAAAACTAAGACTTGCTGATCTTCTTTTGGACAGTTTTTGGTTGACTGATGCCAAAGAGTTCTCCATTCTGGCCAACAAAGCTGTTCTCACATTGCTCCCATTTTCCACCGCTTATCTGTGTCAGCTGAGCTTTTCAAGTCTAACTTCTATATAAACTAAAAACAGAGAGAGACTGAGAGCTGTTGAAGAAGAGCTTTGTGTGTGTCTTTCTTTTAATCCTGCCAGGATATCGGCTTTGTGTTTATCTAAACAGGCCCAGGTTTCTCACAGACTGAGTATAAAGAAATTGCTGAATTATATTGTGATGAAATATACTGATGAGAGTGTCATTTTAAAACATTTTGAGAAGTGGTGTGCCACAACATTTTTTCAGTGTCAAACTGTGCCTTGACTCAAAAATGGTTGAAAAACACTGCCCTAGGACACTTATGTATTTGCCTCATCTAACTTTTGTGTTTTCACGGAGTCATCCTCTTGCGAAAATTTCATGAGTGAAACTAAACTATCATAACGAACGAGCGAAAACGCAGAATTAAATAGCTTTGTTTATTGATAGTCCAAGAAACAAATGGCAGCGAACCAGCAAACTTCTTTATCGATCTCACCCACACAATTCTACCTGCGGTTCACAATTACAAACTAGTCCCAAATAGAACATTTTTCTCTTACCGGTGAACCGAACCCGAGGAATCTAATTATATTTGTTCTACTGCATTTATTTTCGCATCACTATATTTTTGCACTCATATGAGCTGCTAAATTAAGTTGCAGCAAATTTTTACTCTGTGTGCTACTCACAAAGCGAGATACTAGTGAAATATAAGTGTCTTAGGGTATAACATACTTCAGTTTGATGTTTCTTAAAACAAACTAATTTTTTTGGCAGAACTCTTGTGTATTTAACAGTAGAAATACATGTGTTTGGAACAAAAAAGGTTTTACCAGACTACTTTCAAAGCGGAGAAAAGCAACCTTACTTATACAAACTAATTTGTTACAATGTTACGGTTGACACTTTAATATTTTGTTTCTGAGTAAAAGAAGAAAGTATTAATTAGTGTTTTATGTGTTTTATTAAATACAATCATTTTGCTTGTAATTTACTGTTTACAAGTTCCCATGTTCATATTTTAATAAGGTGTTACCTGAAAATATAATGCGAGATTATTGAAGGTTTGATGTAAGATTATTGAAGGTATGATGTAAGATTGTTGAAGGTATGATGTAAGATTTTTGAAGGTATGATGTATGATTATTGAAAGTATCATGTAAGATTATTGAAGGTATGATGCAAGATTATTGAAGGTATGATGCAAGATTATTGAAGGTATGATGTAAGATTATTGAAAGTATGATGTAAGATTATTGAAAGTATGATGTAAGAGTATTGAAGATATGATGCAAAATTATTGAAAGTATGATGCAAGATTATTGAAGGTATGATGTAAGATTGTTGAAGGTATGATGTAAGATTTTTGAAGGTATGATGTATGATTATTGAAAGTATCATGTAAGATTATTGAAGGTATGATGCAAGATTATTGAAGGTATGATGCAAGATTATTGAAGGTATGATGTAAGATTATTGAAAGTATGATGTAAGATTATTGAAAGTATGATGTAAGATTATTGAAGGTATGATGTAAGACTATTGAAAGTATGATGTAAAATTATTAAAGGTATGATGTAAGAATATTGAAGGTATGATGTAAGATTATTGAAAATATGATGTAAGATTATTGAAGGTTTGATGTAAGATTATATTGCAGGTATGAGGTAAGATTATTGAAAATATGATGTAAGATTATTGAAGGTTTGATGTAAGATTATATTGCAGGTATGATGTAAGATTATTGAAGGTATGAGGTAAGATTATTGATAGTATGATGCAAAATTATTGAAGGTTTGATGTAAGATTATTGAAGGTATGATGTAAGATTATTGAAGGTATGATGCAAGATTATTGAAGGTTTGATGTAATATTATTGAATGTATGATGTAAGATTATTGAAGGTATGATGTAAGATTATTGAAGGTATGATGTAAGTTTATTGAAGGTATGATGTAAGATTATTGAAGGTATGATGTAAGATTATTGAAGGTATGATGCAAGATTATTGAAGGTTTGATGTAATATTATTGAATGTATGATGTAAGATTATTGAAGGTATGATGTAAGATTATATTGCAGGTATTATGTAAGATTATTGAAAGTATGATGTAAGATTATTGAAGGTATGATGTAAGATTATTGAAAGTATGATGTAAGATTATTAAAGGTATGATGTAAGATTATATTGCAGGTTTGATGTAAGATTATTGAAGGTATGATGTAAGATTATTGAAGGTATGATGCAAGATTATTGAAGGTATGATGTAAGATTTCTGAAGGTATGATGTAAGATTATTGAAAGTATGATGTAAGATTATTGAAGGTATGACGCAAGATTATTGAAAGTATGATGTAATATTATTGAAAGTATGATGCAAGATTATTGAAGGTATGATGCAAGATTATTGAAGGTATGATGTAAGATTATTGAAGGTATGATGTAAGATTATATTGCAGGTTTGATGTAAGATTATTGAAGGTATGAGGTAAAATTATTGAAGGTATGATGCAAGATTATTGAAGGTATGATGTAAGATTTCTGAAGGTATGATGTACGATTATTGAATGTTTGAGGTAAGAATATCGAAGGTATGATGTAAGATTATTGAAGGTATGATGTAAGATTATTGAAGGTATGATGCAAGATTATTGAAGGTATGATGTAAGATTATTGAAGGTATGATGTAAGATTATTGAAGGTATGATGCAAGATTATTGAAGCCATGATGCAAGATTATTGAAGGTATAATGCAAGATTTTTGAATGTATGATGTAAGATTATTGAAGGTATGATGTAAGATTATTGAAATTATGATGTAAGATTATTGAAGGTATAATGTAAGATGTAATGATGTATAATTATTTTGAAGATATTCTAGATTCTTCTGTATTTATCAAATATGATGTAAGATTTGATGTTTGATGTAAGATTATTGAAGGTATGATGTAAGATTGTTGAAGGTATGATGTAAGATTTTTGAAGGTATGATGTATGATTATTGAAAGTATCATGTAAGATTATTGAAGGTATGATGCAAGATTATTGAAGGTATGATGCAAGATTATTGAAGGTATGATGTAAGATTATTGAAAGTATGATGTAAGATTATTGAAAGTATGATGTAAGAGTATTGAAGATATGATGCAAAATTATTGAAAGTATGATGCAAGATTATTGAAGGTATGATGTAAGATTGTTGAAGGTATGATGTAAGATTTTTGAAGGTATGATGTATGATTATTGAAAGTATCATGTAAGATTATTGAAGGTATGATGCAAGATTATTGAAGGTATGATGCAAGATTATTGAAGGTATGATGTAAGATTATTGAAAGTATGATGTAAGATTATTGAAAGTATGATGTAAGATTATTGAAGGTATGATGTAAGACTATTGAAAGTATGATGTAAAATTATTAAAGGTATGATGTAAGAATATTGAAGGTATGATGTAAGATTATTGAAAATATGATGTAAGATTATTGAAGGTTTGATGTAAGATTATATTGCAGGTATGAGGTAAGATTATTGAAAATATGATGTAAGATTATTGAAGGTTTGATGTAAGATTATATTGCAGGTATGATGTAAGATTATTGAAGGTATGAGGTAAGATTATTGATAGTATGATGCAAAATTATTGAAGGTTTGATGTAAGATTATTGAAGGTATGATGTAAGATTATTGAAGGTATGATGCAAGATTATTGAAGGTTTGATGTAATATTATTGAATGTATGATGTAAGATTATTGAAGGTATGATGTAAGATTATTGAAGGTATGATGTAAGTTTATTGAAGGTATGATGTAAGATTATTGAAGGTATGATGTAAGATTATTGAAGGTATGATGCAAGATTATTGAAGGTTTGATGTAATATTATTGAATGTATGATGTAAGATTATTGAAGGTATGATGTAAGATTATATTGCAGGTATTATGTAAGATTATTGAAAGTATGATGTAAGATTATTGAAGGTATGATGTAAGATTATTGAAAGTATGATGTAAGATTATTAAAGGTATGATGTAAGATTATATTGCAGGTTTGATGTAAGATTATTGAAGGTATGATGTAAGATTATTGAAGGTATGATTCAAGATTATTGAAGGTATGATGTAAGATTTCTGAAGGTATGATGTAAGATTATTGAAAGTATGATGTAAGATTATTGAAGGTATGACGCAAGATTATTGAAAGTATGATGTAATATTATTGAAAGTATGATGCAAGATTATTGAAGGTATGATGCAAGATTATTGAAGGTATGATGTAAGATTATTGAAGGTATGATGTAAGATTATATTGCAGGTTTGATGTAAGATTATTGAAGGTATGAGGTAAAATTATTGAAGGTATGATGCAAGATTATTGAAGGTATGATGTAAGATTTCTGAAGGTATGATGTACGATTATTGAATGTTTGAGGTAAGAATATCGAAGGTATGATGTAAGATTATTGAAGGTATGATGTAAGATTATTGAAGGTATGATGCAAGATTATTGAAGGTATGATGTAAGATTATTGAAGGTATGATGTAAGATTATTGAAGGTATGATGCAAGATTATTGAAGCCATGATGCAAGATTATTGAAGGTATAATGCAAGATTTTTGAATGTATGATGTAAGATTATTGAAGGTATGATGTAAGATTATTGAAATTATGATGTAAGATTATTGAAGGTATAATGTAAGATGTAATGATGTATAATTATTTTGAAGATATTCTAGATTCTTCTGTATTTATCAAATATTTCCAGACTAGCTCTGCTATACGTAGTTTTATATCAATTACATATTATGGTAAGTATCCGGGTATATGTGTTACATTTGGTACATGTACTTGTTGAGCTGAATTTCTACTAATTCCCAAATATGAATTGTTGGTAAAGATAAAGGAAGCTCAATGTTAAAGTAAAGAAAAAAAATAGATACGTAGTCGTAGCTACGACACTTCTTTCTGCAGGTAAAATAGTCTTTCAGCTGACAGACTCGACTATTGGAGAATTGAGCAAGTTCAATTCGCGTATCTTAGGAGACAGACAACTTGTAGCTAATACATCAGAGGGAAACATAATAATCTACCCTCTACTACCATAGCAGCAATCATCAAACGTAAGTTAAACTTTAACCAAACCCACCTCCATATTTATGTAATGTTAACCGATAATCTTCTCTACTAGCAAATTGTCTACTAACCCAGTCAAAAAGCACTTTCGGAATGTCTTGTAGACTGAGTAAACTAACTAGACAGTCAGTTATCTTCTCCTGATTGCCTAAAATGACTCATAGACTGAGAGTGTGAATCAAGCAGCTTCAAAGAACCCTGTAGTTTATCGGCTATATTATTGGGATACTAGCATACTTGCTTGTCAAGCTTCTTCAAAAATTTCAAAAAGCTGCTTGAAAGTCAATAGTCGACTTCATCAGCCTAGCCACAATAAAATGAGGCCAAAAAGACGATTGAATCGGTTTGGTCAGAACTTGACTTAAGAGCTAAACTATGTCATTGGAATACTACAATATTCAGTTTTATAAGAATTTTTAGTTTTAAATAAATTAAGATAATATTTATTAATTTATAAATTTAAGATTTTTGACCCACACTTTATATGTACATCTCAGATTTACATCTTACCTGTACATCCCTTATTTACCCATAAATAATCTAAAAACACTGTATTCTGACAAATTTATACTGGGTGTTACCACAATCATCTTCCCAGTTTGTATGATAATGATAGCTAGCAGTATAGACTAAGTCATTCAAACACTCAGTCCACAGGATGGGTGCGCCTTCATGGTAATTTTTGTGGCCACAATAATTGCTCATCTAATGAAAAATAACACATTAATATGATAACTTCCTGTGGGACTAAAAAAAGCATTGTGCTATCTCATATAGCACACCACTCGAGCGCGCAAATCAACGTGTGCGATTGCTTGGATTTGAAATACTTTGAGTGTACACAAATCACTTTGTACTACAGCTTTCAAGTTCTGTTAAGGGTAGTTATTTCACTGATAAACTAACAATACCAGTTCATCATAGCTTGGTTTAGGAGGTTAGTAAAGTAGAACTTGTTATATTTGCACTATAATAACAATCGTTAGAAATGTCCTATGCTTTTACAAGAGAAAAAATGATAAAAGAAAATGATGAAAAGAGAGTATCGCAGGAACAATGGGAGTTGTTTTATCATATCACTTCAATCAGTGATAATATTCATTGTCTCATTTATCAAATGATGATAGCTGATACAAAGGATTGTAATGCTGTCATCACTACAAGCACAGCGCTAAGATGAATACAGTGCTAACACTATCCATGTTAGATACTCTAAATCCAATCAGTATTTCACAAACAACAGAGGGTTTTATCCATATCAACCGTGTCAATGAAGTTTCAGAGAGAGCACGTTTTGTTATAGGTGGATTGATAGCAAACCATCAACGGTCTTTACAACGGAATTGTTCATAAAAGTAGTGTGTTTTACAGGCAAGTGGCATTTTATGCCTAAATAAAAATGAACTGGCTGCTGGTATAGCATTGTCACCCAGCCTTAAGTTGAGACATCTATTCTAGTGTAGGGGGTAGTCTACTAAAAATCTGTATATGTTTTATTAATTTTAAAGATAGCTTGTTTGATTATATAGCAGTGATGCAGTTTACACACTGAAACTAATATACAGTCAATTTGGGGTGCACAGTTTTTAAAATTTAAAAGTTTTGACCCAGCAGTATAATACAACTATTAACAACAGCAAATTCAAGTTCACCAAGTGTAATAAAATTTCATGTTTTTGGTCTTTAATAATTAGATCATAGATTGTCAATCTTGTATTAAAATCCAAATTATGTCATGAAAACATTAAAATATTGAATATTATTGAAGTTTCCAAATTTTAAACAGATAAAGAGAATGCTAAATACATGTCGCTGTTTTTCACTGTAAGACCACTTGATTGAGCTGCGCTGTCCATGATACTAGTTCCCATGCTTAGTGATGCTTCCCACTTTTCTTCAGTGCATTTCGTCGTTTATTCTACACAACAAAGAAGTTGATACCAAGTGAACAAATAATAGTCAGATCTAGGAAAACTATATAAAAAATAATATATGTTACACATACCATACCATGCATAATATTTATTGTTTCATGGATAAGTTAACGGCCTCACCCACTTTTTTGTTCAAGTCAAGGTCACCGACTGTTTACAAAGTGAAGGTTGTTGTAAAATTTGTTGTTTGGCATCTGAACATGAACCTGTCGTTGTCTCCAAACAAACATTAGCAGCTGCTCTCTGGCTGACGTTGAGTCATTTTATCCTATTATTGTTCATTTTTATGACAGATGCACAATATAAACCATCTTCTCAGAAAAATTTATTCCGTGGCATATAGATAAAATTTTGCTACGATCATTCTGTTCACTGTCTGTGACTCTCGTTACAGGATACAGTGTAACTCGGTTTTAGCTGATAAATTCATATTCTTTACCTAGTTGCACATATAAATATTCAATATTAACTTTTTTACTCGGCTACTTACGGCTATCTAAAATATTTGAGAAAAATTTTAGCTTAGATGAGGACATGTTCAATGGTTTACTTTTTGTTTTTTATTTTAAAGTGTACAAGCTGATGCTGGAAACTTCTTGATAACTTGTATGCGACCAAACATTTTTCTGTCATCTGACTAGTTGTTACGGTTCCTCAAATTTTTCCTTTCACTCGACTAGATTTTATGACTCACACCATGTCAGGAAGCTCTTCATTAATTAGGCTCAGTCAGTTCAGCTATTCACTCCGTTTGTGCTTGTCACCTGTTAGCGCTTGTCAGGAGGCTCTATCTCTATTTTACTATAATAGGCACTATCATATGACTGTATGTTTATACATGTAATAAATCATTAAAAAATACTCAAAATAAATTGGCTTACATTAGTTTTGCACCCTAAATAGACTACACTTTTTGAACGTTAATGTAATCAAAGATTGACACAGTTTCTCTGCGCCAAGGTTAAGGACATGTCATTCTGTGAGTAGGCAACTTTACATGTGTCACCAGGACAGAGTCTTGAAGCACATTGACTTGTTTATGTGCATACATACTTTAACTACAGATAGATCATCTGGTAGCTTTGTGGAAAGGCATTGTTTTTTAGGAAAGATAAGTTCATACAAAAGGTTTGTCTTCTGACACATACATAGTCTAATTTTATGTACATGTAAATCAATTTTTTGTTTACTAAGGGTATGTAGGAGAGCCCCTTTCTCTCATAGCAATATGTTATGAGAGAAATATGCTCTCTCGCATAGGATGTGACAATATGATTAGGATGTGTCCATATGATGCGTGGGTGCAAGTAACCAACAGGCATAGCTGTTTCATTGCATTTGGTCTGTATGTCTAAGCTCAGGTTTGATAGTATTTATAATCAGCCAATAATGGATGTACAAATTAGAGGCTGTACTCTTATCTAATTAATATGTATTCAGTTAGGTTAGATTTCACAAGTTAATATGTACGTGAATTATTTGGAGTTTTACTTACTTTAGCGCTTTAGTCACTTGCATCACATTTGCTCATATATAACTTACATCACATACACACATCTCTGACTTACATTTTAAACATACATATCCATCTTACGTTTCTGACATGAGCCCCTGACTTTTATCTCATACATAGATCTTTGACTTACAATTCATCTGTACCCCTATGATTTCATCTCATACTTATATCTCTGACTTACATATCATATGTAAATCTCTGACATAATTATTTACATTTGACTTACCTATCATACATACATATCCGACTTACATCTCATGCATACATCTAATACTTACATACATCACATATATGCATATCTTATTTGCACATGAATAATCTAAAACCCAATATTTTGATGAAGCCATACTGTGTATTTTGCATGCTTGCTAGCTAGTATAATAATAGCTAAAGTAGAAATACTCAAACACTCAAACTGCAAGCTGTGTTTGACTCACGCTTTGTTTTTTTTCTAGAAAAAAAGGCCTAAACAAGGAAACTATCTCTGCAATGAAATATAAACATGCGCATTGCAGTTGCTCAACATAGCCAAAACAAGCAAAAAAGAATTGAGTTAAGCTAGGCTTAGGATGTGAGTAAAGTAGAACTTTGTATGTTTATATTACAATAAGAATTCTTAGAAATGTATTCAGATTTTATAAGAAAGTTTTTCAGAAAATTCAAGAGTTGTTATGAGTTGTCACCAAAATTTAATAAGCAGAAACAATCTGCACTAATTTTGGTGGGATTTGTTCACAATGCTGGAACATTTGATTCTGAATGACATGGGTGCTAAGTACGCCAATCACTGTTGTGGTCTAATGAGAAGACAAAAAAGACATATTTGTGTCATTCATTAATCACAGCTCTCTATCCAGTTGGTTATCAAATAGAGCATGTAACTAGTGTTTCAAGTAGTACTTATAGAGAGGTTTAAAACCTTAACACATTTTTAATGAGCAGTTTATTTTGGTTCTGCTACCCTTTCCTTCTGGTGCTACCAACTTCTTTTTCCCATGAAGCAAGTCTTGATCTAGTGTTGACCAGAGCAACTTCTTTTTTCATACAAAGAAGTTTATGCCCGCATCTGCATACAGTGATACAGTTTGCATACAGTGACAACACTTTGAAAAAAGCCTCAATGACAGATTTTAGTGACAAGGAAAAAAATCTGCACACCTTTTGCCAAAGTTGTGTTACAGAGCTGCAACAGTTGATCCCCAGTGACATGAGTATTATCTCCGTATGTCAATGTTGTGGTCCAACAAGGAACTTAGAGGCATATTTGTGTGTCATCAATCAAGGCTTTTTATCCTGCTAGGCTATAGATAGAACACTTACCTGGTGTTGTAAGCACGGTCCACACTCAAAGCTTTTCTAAATTTCCTAATAAAATGCTTGTCCCATTGTTAGTAAATTATTCTTCAAAGGAAAGCCTATGATCTTTATTTATTATTTGATTTAGACTGATGTGTACCAGTTTTTACTTTTGCACTCTCCAACCTCGTCTTCCCCACAAAGGGTCTTCATCACAAATAGTCCTCATCTCAAAGGGTTCTCATCACAAAAGGTCTTCACAACAACGAATTCTCATCAGACAGGTTTTCCATCACAAAGGGTCCTCATCATAAAGAGTCCTCATCACAAAGGGTTCACACCACAAAAGGTTATAAGCAAAAGGGGTTTTCAATACAAATGGTCCCAATCACTAAGGGTCCTAGTCCTAGTCACAAAGCATCTCATCACAAAGGGTTCTCATCATAAAGAGTTCTTATCTTATCTGGGTAATTGGCAAATAAATCAATTAACATTTTCTACCTCACTATATCTAAAATATCAGAATTACACATGAGGGTACATAACAGGCAATAGTGAAAACCAATTATAATGTCATCATTGCGGCAAATGCTCTGCACAGCCTAGTTTACAGTGAGTGAGAAACACATGCATAATATTTTTTGTTTGACATTGCTAAGGATTAATTTTTAAGTTAATAGTTGTAACATAAACGGTATATCTATGTTAAACTCATGGATAGCTCTCAGAGCTTTCACTTATTGCATAGAGAGCAGTTCAAATAGGTTTTACTAGCCCCTAATTTTTTTGCTAATCTCTCTTCTTCCCATGTAGCAACACTGTTACTCTAGTGTTGACCTTAGTGACTGCTTCATTTATACAAAGAAATTGATGACATTTTTTGTCATCAATAAGTATGTCAGAGACTATGCTTCTGTCTCCCTTGTTTATGAATATAAATTTGACCAAACAACCACTCGTTGTCACTTCTCTGTCTTTGTCTTCTCTAATCATAGCCAGCCTATCCAACTATAACAGCTAGTATTGTTTAGTACTGTTACCATATACTTGTATTCTAGATCAGCATAAGACGTAATATTGTACACTATTGTACAATATTGATTACCCAAAGTAAATGATTATTTAGGCTGCTGATTTAACCTACATGTAGTTGGCCAATCAACTAAAAGTTAAGGCAGGAGAAATTTGTTTGTTGTCTAGTACAAGTTGCCACCAACCACCTAATATTATGCAAATACAATCTTGGTATATATGGAGGGTACAGCTGTCATGGGTGGTAAACAACACAGATGCAGGTTATGTAGTTAAAATCTATCTGTACCTTTCAATATAAATTAAAGGTCAGTAGCCATGACTGGCATTCAAGCTTTGATAAAACTTATTAAACCTTATTATTGCAACAGGAATGAGCAGTTTATTAACTATTTTGCATCTGACTAAATTTCATCCGATCTACTTCAATTATCAGTCATTTCTAAAAAAAATTCTATAATTTAACTCACTAATGCAAGAGACTGAATAGAAATAGGTTACCCATTCTTATTACAGAATAACCAGGCAAGTCCCCTCTTTAAATGGTATAAAATTCAGATAAAGATTCCCTATTAATTACTGTTAAGATGTGTCTCAAAGAAGGTAGTTTTAGAAAATTTCCGATTTTCACATACCTTTACTTGGTGGAACAACAATAGAATCACAATGAAAATGTTAAAAATATATGTAGTTTAGCTAAAATTTTTGTTTTGCTACATAAAATAGACAGTTATAAAAAATTTTTTTATAAAAAAAAAGCTAATCATGAACATAAAAATCGTAAAACTTTAACTTCCGACTTTTCCTCCTGAGTATCATCCTTCACACCGAATCATAGCAAATCAACATGCTAATATAACTAAAATAAATTGACATGAACATGGTTCAAACAATAACGATTTGCTCAATAACTCTGTTCTTGACTTTTCAGACTCCATAGACAGCTCTAAGAACCAATATGATCATATCGAAAGTGAATGATAACTTGAAGAGAAAGTGAATGATAACTTGAAGTGAAAGTGAATGATATCTTGAAGTGAAAGTGAATGATAACTTGAAGTGAAAGTGAATGATTACTTGAAGTGAAAGTGAATGATAGTCTTACTACGGCTGACTGCCTAGATAATGCATTTTGATTCGAGCATGACAACTCAAACGGGCAAAATTAAAAGTTCATAGAGACTTTCAAAAATAAGAAAAAATTATTGATTTTATTTATGCAGTTTTTTATTGCCCTACCAGCATATTTACTTCTGAAGTTGAAAAAATTGATTACGAACAAAAATTTTTTCAGCTATCAAGATTTTTTCCAGTTTAGGTAGATGTCAATATGGCTTTTGTATTTTGGTTATAACTTCTGCAAGAAACATCATTGAGGCATATTTGTAAATTTTTTACTGATTAGCCAGAAAAAATATTTTCTAACTAATCAAAGTTTTCCTTCTATAACTAACTTTAACTTCTAATTTAACTTCTATAGGTGAGACAACTTGTGTTGGTAGTTTAACTAAAATATAAATTTGCATGTTAGCTCATGATAGCTGTAAATGAGTTAAAAGAGGTGTGGCAGCAGTCAGGTCTACGTATTTTACAAAAAAACATTTAAGTAATCTAGAGGATTTTCCCATGAAATAACATTTACGTTATATTTAGTTTAATAAGGAACAAGACATTATATTGCTGGGTATGAAAAAATGTCTAGTAACTTATAACTGGTGGTGTACTCCTTGACAAAGCTTGAGGTCATCAACCAATTCCCCATATTTATTAAACTAAAAGCTATTTTAATACCAGGGAGACTAGTCATGTTCATCATTTCGACATCACTGTTTCCTCATATAGCAAAGTTAGAAAATTTTATAAGAATGTATTTAGTTATTTATTGAGGTTGTTTAAGAAAGTCTAACAGTGCTATATATACAGATGCAAAGATAACACCAAAATAGTAAGTATATTTAATCAAGAATAATAAAATACAAGCAGGTTGTATTACAATAGAAAAATTATTGGGTGATCGCTCTGATGTCAGTCTTGTGGAGCTCTTTTGTGTTCTTATATGCTATAGGCTTGACCCTTTGACCCTTTGGCTCTAGGGCTAGCTGGTCATTTCTCTTTAGGTATGAACTAGGCCAGCTTGGATCGAGTTGTCCAATCAGCATGGTTGAGCCATATCGTAGGTCACCCAGCAACTTTAGTGCCTGTCTTGGTAGATCGTCAGTCGTGGCTGTAACACTATTAACTGTCTGGGTCGTGAATTTGATTGTCGGTCAAATTTGTATCACAAGGAATCCGTAGATACGCAGCAAATTGTTCCACTCTCCGCTGCGTAGCAGCCAAATCTAAATAAACAAATGAAAATGTAAATGTACAACAGATATAAAAAAGTGAAGTTGCTACCATTTTGATTGAACATCATGAGCTTATGCAGTAAATTCTCGCATACTATAAAACTCAAGCAGCATCCACAAATCTACATAAAATTACCAGGAGTGAGCCATGATTGATCAACAACAGCCTTATAGAATTAGACCATCGGAGAAATACCACAGCTAGTATAATAAATACTAGTGGTTGATTTATAGGTTACTAACTTTGGGTGATACTAGAGACTCAAAAAGTGAGGTGGAGAGTACATAGTCTTATAGAGCTTACAAAAAAAAATACCTGCTCTCTGCTGTCTAGACTCTTCCTGTAGTAATTTTACTTGCAGGTTAGCCTCAACCGTTGCTACAAAAGTGAGCATGAAAAGCCTTTTGTTACTTTTGTGAATGTTACTTACGGATTATAGATACAAGGAAATGTTACTTACGCTTAGATGTAAAAATGTTTGCCTACCCTGACTCTGGTATGCGTTTTCAATTACAGAAGTAACGAATTTACTCACTCAGTACTATAATTCTAACAATGTAATATTAGGACATTAATTAACATATTAAGTTACCTTCTGTCTGCTGCTCAGTTTTCTCTTGCAGTGTTTTTATCTGTTGTTTAGCTTCATCCAATGCTAAAACAGAGTGAAACTAGAACCTTTTCATAGATATTCAATACTTTTACAGGTTGAAATTGACACTGATAGCCATTGCAGAATACATTGGTGAGTAGATGTTCATGTACCTTAGCACATTTACATGCTAACGAGGCATTGTTATGCATTGTCAATTACAGAAGTAACGAACTTCTCTCCATCGGTACTGTACTAACAATGGACTAGTAAGACATTCACATATGAAGTTACCTCCTGCCTGCTGCTCAGTTTTCTCTTGCAGTGTTTTTATCTGTTGCCTCGCATCATCCAATGCTAAAACATAGTGAAAAAAAAAACTTGCGGATATACATGCAATGCTCCTAAGGCTTGCATTTTACAATGGCAGCAGTTGCTGAACACATCGGTGCATAGATGTACCTGAACATATTGACATGCTAACTAGGGATTAATATGCAAGGTCATTCACAGAAGGAACTGAATTGTTGGGAAAAAAGGCAGATGTGTACATGTACGTAGTAGCGTAGAGGTCAATGGATGTTGAATCAGGAACATACATAAGAGCGCAGATGCAGAGGGACGTAGAGACAATCATTAAGGCAAGTGCCTAGTGGCTGATCCAAGCTAGCCGGAAAGTGGTGGGTGGTCGAGCTCAGGCTTGACCCTCAAGATGGCTGAAGCCTGACTGAGCCGTCTTGAGGCTAAAGTCCAGGCTCAAGAGTATCTGACATGAGCCTCAAGACTCGGTTCTATTAGGCAAACAAGCTAGCTGGTTGAAATGCATTCGGGTTAGCCGCCACATAAAGGCAGGCTCGGTATAAGCATGATAGATGGCATTACTTGATAGAAAAATCAGGCAACAAAAACACTTCATTTAACATCTACAGGTGTTAATGAAAGATAGGTTAGATGCATCTGGCAAAAATACATTTTGATGTTGTTTTGTAAGAAGTCCTCTAAAAAGCACCAACATATATAAAATTAAGTCATAACTCAACATCATACTAGATTTCCCTAATACATTCGCCATAGAAGGTGAAACCACACATCATTTTATAGTTTGTAAGAAGGGTGAACAGTTAATCGAATTTTAATGTTTATATCAAATATTATTATTGTTATAGAATTAAAACTTGAATATTGATACATGAGTCTACTGCAATATGTACATTAGTCTGTCATCCAGTTTACTACTAAACATGACAAAGGATAGAGCCATGTTATGTTAAGAACTTGAACTTTTTAGCATTTAAAATGCTGTGGATAATTTACAGCAGCGTATAATATGGTAGTAATACTTTCCACTCACCCGTAAAAACTGCTGCATAGATGATTAGCTATTCATAAAAAGGAGTGTAATATTTTACCTCCAACTTCAGCTTGAAGGAATGACTCACAAGTCTCCCACTACATACAATACTCATACTATCATTCGTATTGTGTTTTGTTAGAACTTTCTTTGATGCTCCATATGATGGCCCGGTAATAAAATACTATTTGTAGTTGAGAAGAAGCAAAAATACCCTGTAGCAAATTTTTCACATCTCAAACATTTCAAGAAATAGAAATATTATTAGACAGAATAGTGTGGAGCACAAAAGGGAAGCTACTGAGTCTGCCACAAAGAGTTGATATTTAAAGAGCTGTTAACATCACTTAAATCCCACCAGTTTTGAATATGAATATTAATTTAAATTCTCAGATTATACACTATTCAGCTGTAGACTGGAGACAAGCAGCACTCTGTCTGTGCAAGACTCAGTGAGTTGACAGTAAAATATAAATAAATTTCCCAGGGCATATTCCAGGGTTCAACAGTAAACTCATACAATTAAAGAGTCACTAGCATTTAGTTTAGATTTTCAGGAAAAAGTTGCACGAACTTGAGAAGAGTTTAACAGTACAACAGATCAACTGATTAGCTGGTATCACACCATATAACAATCTTACCTTCAGCTACTGACTCCAGTGGCCATCCCTTCAACATGTCTGATGCTTCCTTCTTTCCCCTATACTCAGCATCCTCCACTGGAGTCCTGTTGTGTTTATTCTTCATGTTGAGGAGTGAAGAGGCAGTCAGAGGCGAGACAGATCCTAACATGACCTTCAGAACAGTTGTCCGCCCATTGAGTGCTGCATAGTGTAGTGGAGTGTACAGGTCATTATTCTGTATGTTTAATAGGGAGTCTTTCTGTAGTGAAGAGAAGTGGTAGAGGAGATGCTCTATACACTTGCCACTTCCATATAGTGCAGCCACTACTATAGCTGTGTAGCCGTATTTATTCTTTTCAGCTACAAACTCGTACTTCCTCTCATCACTCACTGTGTCCATCAGTAACTCCACACACTCACTGTCTCCCCTACTTACAGCAATGTGTAAAACTGTATATCCATCCTTCCTCTTCATCCAAAGCAACTCGTCTGCGGTTTTTCTGATTGGTGAAAGAAACAGCCGACATGCTTCTATGTGGCCTTCTACTGCAGCTACCATAACAGCTGTGTATACGTCATTCCTGATAGTAATCAGTAGCCTTCGTAACTGAGCTAGCTGGATTGTCTCTACAGCTTTCCTCAATGCACTGATATCTATAGTTCTCTCTCTTACATAATCTTTTATTAATCCTTCCATCTTTAACTGCAAAACATGCACTGCACTTTATTAGCTGCTGCATACAGTATGATATGATAAAGAAATAAATACAAATGTGACTTAACTGTTGACTTAGAATGCTGCCAACCATAACAGAGTGGCTGCAAGTGACACATGGATACTTACAGAGTATGAAAATGAGGTTAGGTATGTCATACTCTGACAGAACTGAGAAACATGAAATATCTGCAGTAAGAAGTATTTGCTGGTCTGATAATTACTAAGGAATCGAACAAAAGCCTCATGACCTTAACTTAACCTCATTACATGACAGACTCTATGGGTCTCCTCAGGGTAGAGAGTAATAGGCTCAGGAAGTCAGAGTTATATAATAATCACACTGACTCAGTGTCTCTTCTCATCTACTCTATTATTCCAAGTAAGTACAATATCAACAGATGCTAATATAATATATTAACTATACTTACCTGTTGCTATTCTGTTTGTCACTTGCTCTGACTACTACAAGCTTCTTTATAGATGGTAGCTGGATAAAATAATGTCATCTGTTTTCTGATTGGCTGATCTGAATAATAGTTATTTAAATAGTTATTCCCCATGAAATTATCAGGCATTGAATTAAGGAACAGGAGCTGATTATTACTGCAGTGTTATGATAAGCTGGTGTTACTCGGATTCAAAGTTACAGCCTTTGAATTGGCTGGTTTCATTTGCTGTTTATTATTTAAATATATTTTCATCCACTTAACCCAACTACCAACCAAAAACATTATTCAAACGACTGTCTATTTTGAGGATAATTGAAACAAGTGGCTTATTCCCAATTAACAAAAATGTGTCAAAAAAACTTGAAAAATGCAGACACTTTCTAAAAGCTAACAAAGTGAAGAGTCTAACTACACCATAATATAGGTCGTAAATGTTCATTAGATAAACTATCTTTGACCCTACATCACAGGGAAACAATTTCAATAACTTTTACCTATGTTTTAGGAGTTGTAGGCAAAGGCAGTGTCTTTCTCTTGAAGGTGTTCATGCCGAATAAGGCAAAACTAAGTGTGAAGAACATATGTACAACATTTCTAAGGAGTATCTTTATTAGTTCTTGATTTATTGCCATTTTATACTAAACCGACAAAGTTAATAATAAGAAGAAAAAACAAATTAATAATATTCAACTGCTACACTAGATAAATGCAAACAAATAATTACAGTAAAATAATATTATAATCTGGTAATAAAATACTAATAAAAGTAAAAATAACTAAATTACAATTTACGAGTAAAAGATTTATAACAGCTTTAATGACAGCTCACTTTGCGTGCTGCACAGCAGGTGCGGGATCATTTACAAACTTTGTCAGGCCGATCGGAACAGACAACGCAACCACATGAAAAATGGTGTATCCATATTAGGAAACTTTTCTCTTCAGTAGTCATAAATGTTTTTTTTCTTTACTACTCCCATGTTTATTCTGAGCACAATGCATTTTCTCATCTCCTCAGCAGTACATACATTCCTTCTAGCAACAAAACCAACAGTCAGGTTTTAGTGAGCCTATCAAAGCAGGATAATTATACCCTGCTGCCTACCTACTAAATAAAAACTATGTTATTCAAGTTTACTGGAGTGCATATGCTAGCTAAAATAAATAAAGTTTGAATTCGCTTCATGTTATGATTGTGCCAGAAGAAAGATGTACTGAATGACAACTCCAAAAAATCATACTATTCAAGTCATTATCAATAAATTGTCTTAAAGTTTGCAGCTGAAAGTGCATGACATTTGTAGCAATGTTATCAAAGTTCAGTAATTTTTTTTTTCTAACTATAGTAGGAACTAATGCGATTGTGATGAATAGCTCAAAAAAGTGGAGAGGGATAATATGATCACCAGGTGTGTTTGTGGAACCAGGTTGTCACCCTTAAAAATCTGGCACACCATCAGCAAGCTCATAGCTCACACCCACACCCGCTGCAGTAACCTCACTCCAGCCAGCATCAGGCTCAGATTTTACAGATGCTTGTTGGCCACATACAACTCTTCTCCTTCTGCTGGATTTTTTGCCCCGAGCTCCTTCTCAGGCACTTTGAAGAGCACCAACAACCGGGGATGCAGTTGAAAATAACGATTAGCATTGCAACATTAATTAAAGCAACCAGTGGACTAGACTTCTTGATAAAACAATTACAAGAACAATAGAATATTGAGGCTACATATTAACTACTTCAATATTTACTCACTCATTCATATCGCATACTAGCACTAATACTACTAGTCGTAACAATGACGTGTATTAATATAATAAAAATTTGTTTAATTTATTTCCTCATTCACTGACATATAAACATGATCTAATCTAACCCTCTCACAATTAGGAAACTTTGTTCTGCTCAGAAAAATCAACTCTAGATCAACTAAAGTTGTGTGACTGACTACAGGTTGAAATTTTATTTGACGACTAATTCCGAGTGTGACTGTGGTTAGACTCTAATGAATTACGAACACCAACAAATAAAAGGCTAAAAAACTCAACTTTCATTTTTGATCGTCTGATTTAGAAGAGCTTTCTTAGTAATCATTATCAGTCTGATTGGCCTCAAAATCACTGCCATTAGATAGAATCTAAATGACCTAAAACGTCTTTCTCATCTAAATTCAGAGTAGCAGTCACGATCGTTTTCATGAAAATAATTTTCATTGGCAAAATGAGTAAAATAGAAATTATTGCAATGTCTCGTAATGAAAACGTATCTCCGATTTGCTTCCTTTACTATTTTTGGGTAAACTAACAATTATGAGGTAATCAGAAAAATTATAGAGCATTATTGAAATGGCCGATTTGATCGCCTCGGTCAAAATAAATCTGCCCGAACAGCCGAGTGTATCAGCTTGGTCTAAACTTAGCTTAAAATGACTGAAAAGAGGCACTCGGACAGTCAGCTAAGATTATTATCAGCCAGTTTGATAAGAAACTTTAACTAAGTATTTTTAATATCATTCAATAAAATTACAAACATTTTTTTCTATTACAGTAACAGAATAGCCTCTGGTCGCACCAAAAGTTCAGCTGATAGAACTGTTGCAACAGTATAACCTTTGCTCAGCAAGGAGCAAAGAGCTTATATGGCTCTCTTTGCCTACAAGGCATCACCATAGTTAGGTGTATACTCTCCCACTGAATCGCTTATAGGATGGATGCTGAAGACAACTGTGGCAGTACATCCTACTAGTTTAATGCCAAAGTTACCCGGTCATGATAAGTTTAAATCAAAGAATGAGTTTTACAAAGAGAGAATGAAGATAAACTACGATATCAATCCCAAAGGTAAAATATGTTCCAGCAGTGTGTGGTGGAGATCGTGTTATGCAAGATATAATAGCCAGGAGGGCACAGTAGTCAAAGCTAATCGAGATGGGACCAAACGGTTATCATAAAGGAAGATAACGGTCAGCACTTAGTACGGAACAGGCCAGCTGTAATCTCAGTTAGTGACTTCACTGTAAATGCAGAAAGATGCAGAGTTAATGTCAGATCAGCTATGACGGCAACCCCGAGGATGAGTATGTCGCTCAAGCACCAGCCAGATAAATATGAGGCATAAGCTTATGAGTAGAGTAACTACCATACTGCGACATACAGCTACATCCCATTGCTGACCAACAAACTGTGAACTGTAGACAACCACAATTACATATCGTTATGTATCTTACTATTGACTGATACTCTGGTTGTTTACTTGCATTGCATTACCCCATACAACTTTATTATAGCTTATTTATGCGCCAAAGGGTTTATGTGCCTGGTTAGTTTTGTAGATCATTATCTAGATATGCCAGCTTTAAAGCTTGTGAGGGGATGTTGTAATGATATTAGTACAAGTACAAGTTATTCTCTCATGTTTATATTTTCATTAAGAGAAGACAACTCTTGCTTTTAATGAGCATATTATATCCATGTTTTAGGATTAACATGCTTTTAAGGTCAAATACAAAATTAAATAAAAACAATCTTATATCACTCTTCTAATAATCCTAGCCATTCTCCCCATCTGTGTAATACAACAAATGTCATTTTAATTTCGATATGCATGTTTCAAATGAGCCAAAGCACATGCCTAAGGTGGCTGAAATTAAAGGAAAAAGAGCAAAAAAGCAAAATTCAAACACAGAATGGCTCAGTAATCTTATTTAACTTAATTGCTGTTACATGTAGAGAACGTTTGCCAAAGTTGGCCCCCTAAATTTGTAACACTTCAAGTCTGGCCCCTTTTCAAAAAGTTTGGACACCCCTGATCTAAAGCTTTCAGGAGACATCAACCCAGTGGTGCACATATACTGATCTATCGTAAAGAGTCAGTTGTGTTGTAATCTTCTGCAGTTTTGGTTTTCCCGACAATCTGCGGTCCCTCTCTGTCAAATTGTTGCATGTGGCCCTGCTATTCGGCTGAATATTTAAAGCTGAATTTCGCTTATTTGTAGTAACATCGAGAGACTAGCAGCTTTCGTCCTTGTTGCTTAATAGACAGACTATTGCTCAGTTCTTCATCTGATCAGTTCTTCATCACCAAGCAGTACTGCTTGGTGATGAAGAACTGATCAGCAGTTCAGTTCTTGGTTACAGCGTTAGTGTACACAGTGAGGTGGATGTGTTATTGATAATTTTTATTGAGATTGTTTTGCCTCAGCACACTTTAGCGGAAGTATTCCTTTTTTTGCAAAACGACACAGGTATAAGCGTAGCCTTATATGTGCCACCATACAATCATCCTTCCACATACGAACTCGACGCGTTCCGGGACTGAGCTTATATAGGATGTCAATTGTCTTATATCTCAATGCAATATTTCCTATGTAAAATGGCTAAATACCAATTAATATGTTCTAATACTTAAGAAAACCACAAAAACAGGATATTACGATGAAAAAATGAGTTTTTAATTGTTGTAATTCCCAACCCACGCTCAAAAAGTAACAAATATCTCATGTATTTAGCGGTTATGATCTGCAATAAAATGTAACATTATTATGGGCGGTACTATATAGAGTTATTACCTTCTGGACAAGTGTAGTGGCTCATGGTGGTGTGGAAATAACTTGACAGCAATGCGTAACTGTTGCTATTACTTGCTGCTTTAATATTTGATAATACTAATATAATCGCTATTGTTATAGTTCAGAAGTTGACAAAATTTAATACAAATTTTGCGGTTTTATAAATACATTCAACAATGATGCATAAAAATTCAATGCACATACTCATGTTTGCTATAGTTTAGAGCAAAATCTGGCTGTTTAGGTGCAATTGAGCAAGAGTTGTGAGCCTTGGTCCATCGCAAGCTCATTTAAGATAACGGCTTCCTGTTTGTCAAGCGGTATAAGATAACTTACCTCAAGTGACATAGAGTGTGAAATAACTATGCATTCGAAAACGAATTTTGTCTTCTAAAAGATGATATACTGTTGCTTGCAACTCACAAAGCAAAATAATTTTTTTTAGTTTCATCCAGAACCTTAGTATAGTTAAAATACTAAATAAAATAATACATAAAAATAAGTATACAAAATATTAAATTATATTTACTTATTTACCTACTATGTCTAAGAGGCTAGCTCTCAGGAGCCAACCTCTTACACACCTTGCTTTTCAACTTTGCTACATTCACTATGTTTCCATGACAACTGTTTCCATGACACACACAGTGCGGATTTGGAGTTGTTCGCAAGTTGTGTTATCGGAGTTGTGTTATCGCGCGATTGAGTGTTTTTATGGGCATTCGCATGATGCCGACTGACTCGTGCGCCTTGTTGAAAGGGTAAGGAGTTGTACGCTATAAGTTAATAATTAGCGAGGTAGTTAGCAAAGCACGTTTTAACGCCCCAACATGTGAAGCTCGATCGAGAAAGGACAAACAGAAGTAATGAAAATGTTTAAAACTGAATAGCTGATGCAGTATTTTAATGTGCATCATTTGCAAGTGTAATTTCCATAATTCACAAGGTGGATTCGATAAAGTTTTGTGAACCTTTAGCAAAATTAGTTAGCAAAATTTATTATTAGTTGAACGACTATCAGTTCTGTGCACTGTGAGAGATGGTAATAAGAATCAGTATATGGATAATTAATGTGAGAGTTAAAGCGACTGAGCAGTGTAGTGGTTAGTGTGTTGAATGTTAAATCAAAGTATAGAAGCTCAACTTCTGTGCAAGCAAATTTTTTTTCTAATGCTCTAGGCTTGGATTCGGACAGACATTGCTTTTTTTAGGAAAAAAAAATGCTTTTCTGTTAAAATTAATTAAATGTTTCAGAAACAGCATATTTTTATTGATAGCTTAAAAATTAAATTATGAATATAACAAATATGTTCACTCTTGCAAGCTATTGCACAGATTGCAGAAAGTGCTGTGCAGCAGATATCTAAAAGTCATATAACAGCCATATGTATTTAATAGTTATATCAAGGAGACAAGTTTAAAAGTGATTTTACTCTTACCAGGAGTAACTTTGTAATATTGTAGTGTTGCACCTCCTATATGTAAAAGCGTAAGCCCTCTAGCATGTGTGCTAGCCATGTGTTTGTAGATTCCAAAGGTTAAATATATACAGAAAGCGGTGAAATTCAAGTGACAATCCCTTTCTAGCTTGGTAAATTGATCTTGTTGTTGCTATATAATAACCGTAGTAACATTCGATTAACTCATTTATTGTAATTACTTATCTCCTAAACATCTTTTGCAGTTAGCCTTTTTTCTGCAGCTTGGTTCATCCAGAAGAAAATCTCTCATCTCTGTTTTTCCGAGATTCACAAAGCTGCCCAATATTTTTTGTTATACTGTAATATCTCTTACTTCAAGGGATGGATCCCAAACTCACAGCAAGCTGGAAATTCTCATGAATTATGTGCTAAATTTAAGCACTTCAGAGCACATCCAAATTTTTTTTTCAATTTCTAAATATTGATGTATGTACAAGTCTTTACAGATGTCTTCATACATGTCTTTGTACAAGTATTTGTACATGTCTTTTTACGCGTCTTTGTTCAAGCGGTACACCTGTATAGTACATAGCACATACAATACAAAAATCCACAAGAAATTAATTAGAACTTAACGACGAAAGTTTACTCTGTTGACAATCAATGAGACAAAGTCAATGCTAAATATTCTTGAGACAATCAGGATAACAAAATAATGGAAACCACACAATTAGTTATTTTGTGTTCAAAGGGAGAAAGATGGCCACACTCCAGTAATCATTTGAAAAGCTTTCTCAAGTTATCTTTAGAATATATTCCGACTTTACCACTTTTATTCACCATTTCGCTGATAGGTGACTGTCATATCAGTAGACTATGTTTCACATACAAGGCTTACAGACTGGGCGGAGCATTAATCAAGGAAGCCAAGTCAATGCTAAAGTTTTTTTGAACCAAATTAAGGACAGACTGCAAAATGATGAGGTTCGTTTATTAATTCTTTGATATTTTTTCAGTGAGTTGAAGAGTTCAAAAGTCAGCAAGTTAATAAATGTTAATGAGCCATTCTTAGAAAAAAATTCTATTTTTATGATTGATGTCAACCAACTTTTTGCTGGGTGACGGTCAAATTGATAAACTGTTCGCTCCCATTCAAGTGTTGGCATTGACACAGATAGTATATTGCTATACATATTTAAATATAGCTCTAAAACAACCCACGATACAGGGAAACGGCATAGATAAATACACCAAGCAGGGGAGATTACTGTATTTTCCACTTTGCTCTCTGGACGTGCAACAAGTTACGAGTGACCTACCCAGCTTTTCAATTCTGATATTAGCTTCATAGGTCAAAACCTTTGTGTGTTGAAGCAAATATTATCAGTAAAGTACACTGCATTTTGTTTAATTTGTTTTAGAGTCCAAAAACAACTGTTTCTTTTTTATGTAAATGCAGTAGGCACTCCTACAACGTAAATAATTCTTTTCGAGAATGCTTAAGTTAGAGGGATTTTACATTATACGAATAGTAAATTACATGTAAATTGCCTAATATATGTATGTTACCATTTCTTTTAAAACTCACCCTATTGGCTACAATAAAAGAAAAAAGTTAAAACTAGTTATTAAATTTAATGATTGTACAGTGGTATTATTGGTTGGTATTAACAAAATTCTCTTTTTTGTCCCTTTCACTTGGTTTAGAGTTCATGATTACAATAATTTTAAAGTAAAGGGATGACAAACTTTTAAACTCAATTTAAATAAATTTTTCATATAGCAAGATCTGCAATTAAATAAAAGAAATAATAAGGAAATGAAATAAAAATATTTCGTCCAAAATAAAGTAAAACAAAAATTATCTTTTTACTGTCAGTGAACGGTGTCTGTCTGTACACCCATTCTTCCCCTAAGCCAAGATTAGAGGTTAGAATATAAAGATTGATTTCAAGGAGACTCCAATTCGTAACAGTCAAATTGGTAGTCCAACACTCTAATACCTGCATCAATCAATCGCCATCAAGTATTTCAGAATAACTGTGCGACTACTTTTTCTCTTTGCTTTATCAGCACCTGTGGCGATCTCTCACTACACGCAAACTGCAAGATTATTAGTATATGTAGAAATACCCTTATCTCACGTGTGACAAAGTCAACTAGGGACTTCGGTTGTTTAATTCAAATTTGAGAACTTGCACAGGCTTTACTCTTTGCGTGATATGGAAATTATTGCATAATACAAAGCAAAATCTACGAGGCAAAACTATTTAGTGAAATTTATGTAATAGGTTTGTTACAGAATCGTCTATTGAATATAGAATTGAAATATTATTATCTTTTGAAACAACTTAAAAAGTCTTTAATTGTATATGCGTAGGATTTCTAGTACAGAGATCTAAACTAAGGGTCTCACAATCGATATCATTCCCATTTGTTTTAGTTTTATACTCTCTGAGATTATTTCAGTTTTTTCCATTTTACTTATTAACATTTTGTTGCAACTTTAAAATTCATATGCTGAGATGATTCATAGGCCAAGTTTGACTGCACTTTTTCAAGCTTTTATATATGGTCATATGTAGTTGGCTTTCCCTACAATGATAGCACAACTCCTGTATATTGTAGGAGTGCGGTTGTCAGCAAAATCAATAGCAAACTTACCCACAGTTGTATCTGATGGTTCCAAAAAGAGCGGTCTCTTTGCTAAAGAGTCACTGTTCTCTAGTTCAGTAGACGGCAATTTATTTGAACACAAGCTATAGTTTTGGCTGGTATACTTCACTATTTATTGCGTTACAATTGTTTTGCTCTGGGGTCTTTCGATTCTACTTGCTATTAAATATATATTTGCTGATCCAATTTATTCACTGTCTAATTTGATTAAAAAGCTCAGCGCCACTCATTGTATCCCATATTAATAGTATTTTTAGTTGTTGCTGAGCTAGTAATGATTTTACAGTATATTCTTGTATTGTGTCTTCATTCTTCCATGACACACCTATGTTAAAGTCCAATGTCATGTTACTTAAACATGATATTCTTTACTTGGCATTTTTTACTGTTCATCTGGTTGCTTGTTTCCTGAGTCATTGTATGACAGTATCTGTAAAATTACCAGAAATCGTAAAAAATAGATATTTTAGATGTATACAAGTTTTGTTCCATAGTTTTCGTTAACTGCCGCTGTTGACTCCAGCTGTTTTACATCTGATACAATTGCAGACAATGTGTAACATTTAGAAGTCTTTCAGACTTTACTGCAGCACCGTCGGGTTGTGATTAAGTCAACTGTCCGCTTCTGCTTGACTTTGCATGTGATTATTTTTAGAAATGTCTGTCGGAAAGTTATGTCACACAGGGCGTAGCACAGTGGGTTTACTGTACTGTTTAGGTAAGCCCACCAATAGCCTGCAAAAATATGTTGACTATTGTTTAGTTAGAGCGAACAAAAGCCGGCAAGAAAAAGGTGTTTATTGTAATGTTTAGGTAGCGCAAATGTGCATAGTGTTATTTACAAATGATGCACAGAACTACAAATGTGCATGTATTCACACAGTTTTTGCAGTACTACAACTATATGCAAAAATATACCGTACTAGGCACACAAGTTGTACAGTAACATGTACAAAAGCTGTACAGTACCATATACAAAAGCTGTACAGTACTATATACAAAAGTTGTACAGTACCATATACAAATATCAGAAGCACATTACAAATCTTTAATGTGATTGGTTTTGGTATATGTATGCAACTCTTACAACTGGGTGTAATTTATCACTGATCGACTGTGAAGTCAACACTGCAGTAATAACAAAAAAAATTCAACTAATCTAAATGTCTATTGAATCACATGTGAGGGTTTATGAAGCTTATGCAAGCTTCATAAACCGTAAGGAAATTGTTTAAATGCCATAATCAACTCGGTCTGAGTGTTTTAACTGCAATCAAGTTTTATCGAGTTTCGTAATCAAACATCCTGCAGTCAAATCACCTCAAACATCAAAAGCAATCAAAAATGATAGTAATGTACCAATACCCTCTGATAAAATACCCTAAAATCTTTTGCAAGTTTATTTTTCAATCAACAACATTTGATTGGCCTATTTATTTAGCCATTGTCAAATATGGTCAAAAGACAAGTTGCCCTTGCTCACCTAATCAGAAATACTACGGGAGACAATTTGTTGTAACAAAGTCACATGATGTTTGTAATATACTTGCTCTGCCGTACAAGTAAATTAGTCAAGCGATAACGATCAACACTCACCTATTTTGTAGATAATGTCTGGTACGATGTTTTCATTGAACGCATTGATGACAGTGAAGGCCATGTATGGACTCAATGTGAGAATAAACGCCAACAAGATGCAGCTAATTGTCTTTGCTGCCTTACTTTCTTGCCTCTTTTCGTGACCTTGTATTTGTCTTTGAGTAGCGGCCTTTTGTGGGACTTGAGATTCATTTTGTTCATGCTCTTTGTTTGAGATTGGTGAGCAATCATCTCTGTCCTCTGTTGAACTGCTGCTGCCAGCAGCAGCAATCAGTGGTGTGGGCCCCAGGTTTGGTTTGGCATTATATTGTGTAAGAGTGTTTGAAAAGGGTTTGTGTGAACCCTTACTTCTGGCTACAATGTGATTGTTCAGAGTTGTCGGCTCAGGTGATGGAGTTCTTTCACTAAAAGATGTAGTAAGGCGTTCCACTATTTCAGAAAAGTCTCTGGATTCATTTTCAACATTTTTTTGAGAGAAAGCTTTGTTAAGGAAGGCTGAGAAGGAGGGTATGCTCGAGGTTTGCCTATTGGAATTCAGAGAAAGGTTGTCCCAGTTATTTGTGTGGCCATATTTGTAGCCAGATGTGTGGGTTACACTCAGATCTGAGCTGTCGTGTTCGTCAACCCTACAGACAAATCAATAGATTTGCTTCTTTTTAACATCCTAATAGGGACTTCAATGACAACATCTTAAAAACTTTATTTATACATCAGCCACCTTAGCCTCTTAAAAGCTCTCCCAGCGCAATAAGCCTGCTTATATAAACTTTTCCTCTAGTAGAATTCTGCTTAAAATGCAGACACTCCAATCACATTGGTTCCCATAATTCTAATGAACACTTGATAAGGTTATGCGATGTTGATAGCTGGGCTTACACATTTGGTGGGTGCTGAGGCTACCGAAGCCAAGGTTACTTTAAATAGAGAACATACTAGTTTATCTCTATGTTCTACGTTTCTAGTTGTACATAAGCTTCATGATGTTGGTAAGCAAGTTTCCATATAGCGTAAAGTTAAAAGACACTGCAATTGTCTTATTCTAACGTCACAAAATCTAGAACAGCAATGACTCTTTTCGACAAGTTTTGTACCGGAACTCTTGTAACTCATTAAAAGAGTTATGAGCTAACGACACTTATTAAACACTGATGATAGAAAACCACAACCTTAAGGAGCTGTGGGAAAAATATTATAATATTATGATATATAATAACATTATAACATAACAAAAATATAACAAATATTACACACTGGCATCGTCATACTGTAAACATAGATAAAGGTAGCTGTAGCTTAAGGTTCTTGAGTGCCTGATGTGCAGATGACAGATTGGGGCTTACTTCTCACAACGGACAGAAAAGACAAACAATATTGAAATGCTCTCTCTAGCTGGACATGTTTTCAATCATCAAGGTTTCTTTGCCACTTGACTCAGACATACCCAGATAAGATCACAGAACCACTGTTTATGTAGCAGGGGCCTTAAAAATGCACAGCTTACGTCTTTCCTAAGAGAAGCAGACATCCCACTCAATTTTGAGAAACTGCCCCCTCATAGCAGGCAGTTTCTCAAAATTGAATGTGCAAGCTATTAGATTACTAGCATTATAATGTTCTTTTATATATTGTACGCATGTCTATTATAAGGCAATATATATTGTACATGTGTTTATTATTAGGTACTATATATTGTACACATGTCTATTATAAGGTACTATATATTGTACACATGTCTATTAAAAAGTACTATATATTGTACACGTGTATATTATAAGGTACTATATATTGAACACATGTCTACTATCAAGTACTACATATTGTACACATGTATATAATAAGGTACTAAATATTGTACACATGTATATTATAAGGTACAATATATTGTACACATGTCTATTGAAAGGTATTAGATATTGTACACATGTCTATTATGAGGTACTATATATTGTACACATGTCTATTATAAGGTACTATATATTGTACACATGTCTATTAAAAAGTACTATATATTGTACACGTGTATATTATAAGGTACTATATATTGAACACATGTCTACTATCAAGTACTACATATTGTACACATGTATATAATAAGGTACTAAATATTGTACACATGTATATTAAAAGGTACTTTATATTGTACACATGTCTATTATGAGGCACTATTTGTTGTACACATGTGTATTATAAGGTACTTTACAATGTACACATGTCTATTATAAGGTGCGACATATTGTACACATGTTTATTATAAGGTACTATATATTGTACACATGTATATTATGAGGTACTATATATTGTACACATGTCTATTATGAGGTACTATATATTGTACACATGTCTATTATAAAGTACTTTATAGTGTACACATGTCTATTATAAGGTACTTTATATTGTATACGTGTATATTATGAGGCACTATATACTGTACACATATGTATTATAAGGTACTTTATAATGTATACATGTCTATTATAAGGTACTATATATTGTACACATGTATATTATAAGGTACTAAATATTGTACACATGTATATTATAAGGTACTATATATTGTACACATGTTTATTATAAGGTACTATATATTGTACACATGTCGATTATGAGGCACTATTTATTGTACACATGTGTATTATAAGGTACTTTATAATGTACACATGTCTATTATAAGGTACTATATATTGTACACATGTCTATTAAAAAGTACTATATATTGTACACATGTCTATTATGAAGTACTTTCTAGTGTGCACATGTCTATTATAAGGTACTTTATATTGTACACGTGTATATTATAAGGTACTTTATATTGTACACATGTCTATTATGAGGCACTATATATTGTACACATATGTATTATAAGGTACTTTATAATGTATACATGTCTATTATAAGGTACTATATATTGTACACATGTCTATTATAAGGTACTTTCTATTGTATACATGTCTATTATAAGGTACTATATATTGTACACATGTCTATTATGAGGCACTATTTATTGTACACATGTGTATTATAAGGTACTTTATAATGTACACATGTATATTATAAGGTACTATACATTGTACACATGTCTATTATAAGGTACTATATATTGTACACATGTCTAATATAAGGTACTATATCTTGCATACATGTCTATTATAAGGTATTATATATTGTATACATGTCTAATATAAAGTACTATATATTGTACACATGTCCATTATAAGGTAATATATATTGTACACATGTCTATTATAAGGTACTATATATTGTACACATGTCTAATACAAGGTACTATATATTGCATACATGCCCATTATAAGGTACTATATATTGTATACATGTCTAATATAAAGTACTATATATTGTACACATGTCTATTATAAGGTACTATATATGGTACACATGTCTATTATAAGGTACTATATATTGTACACATGTCTAATATAAGGTACTATATCTTGCATACATGTCTATTATAAGGTATTATATATTGTATACATGTCTAATATAAAGTACTATATATTGTACACATGTCCATTATAAGGTAATATATATTGTACACATGTCTATTATAAGGTACTATATATTGTACACATGTCTAATACAAGGTACTATATATTGCATACATGCCCATTATAAGGTACTATATATTGTATACATGTCTAATATAAAGTACTATATATTGTACACATGTCTATTATAAGGTACTATATATGGTACACATGTCTATTATGAGGTTCTATATATTGTACACATGTGTATTATAAGATACTATATATTGCGCACATGTTTATTATAAATCAGTGTATATTGTACATATGTTTATTATAAGGCAATATATATTTCCGACGCATGCGTATTGGCTCAATAATGACAACGGTTATGGTTCACATAGTCGACAAACAATTCTCGAGAAGACAACACCAACATATGGAGATATGCTGTGAACCAGCCTTTTGGGACTGTCATTTTTCAAACCAACTTTGAGAATTTGACACTTCACATTATATGAAATTTCTTGTGTAATACAAAGCCCAAACTTTACATAATTTCTTTACATTCAGTGAAATAAATGTGTAAGTAGGTTATAGGGTTGTTTACTGTATAGCGATTATGGTTGGATCCACTTTAGTACAAGGTGATCGGTCCCAATAAGGGGTTATTATGTACTTAGGCCTTTTGTGCCATAATTTAATTACCTGGATTAGACATTTCACGAGTTTTCATGGCAGCGGCTTTTTGGCGCTTACGCGCTGCCTTGACCAGGTGAAATTTAAAACTTAAAACCAGTTTTGAGTTCAGCAATCAAACAAGAAATTGCCACTTCACAATTATATTGTTAATACGATTGGCGATATCTTTTTAAAAGGTGACAATTTTCAAATTGTTTACCTAGAAATGATTAAGCTTTACTCAAGCCACTGGCCTGCTACCAAAACACGACTGCTTATCTCTTAAGAAATCACAAATAAACTGTTCAATGTTTAACTTAGATTACATGAGCCATGTTAATTTTAAACAATGTGTCTGGTAAACATCTTTCTTTGAAGAAAATGCTGAAGTCAACTCACCTGCCATGCACCTCACAGCAAATACCAATACAGTCAAGCACTCTTTCCTTGCATGAATTTTTTTCCTCCCTTTTATCATTCTCATGAGAATTTTGAGAGAAGAGGTCTTAAGGCTGCTGAATAGGTGTCTTTATGGCGAGGTTGTCTATTTGAAAAAAATATTTATCAGCTAATATTATCATCTTGACGGTTTCAGAGTTCAAGTTTTGTTAAAACTCTTATTTTAGATTGAAATCATTAAAATTCTGAAAAAGCAACAAATCTTTACTATAATAAAAGGCCTATCTATCCGTCTTCTTAAAGCCACAGTTGATCAGTGGGCAAAAAAATGCTTCATGCAGGATTTGAGCTAGCAATTTGCAGCATAACAGACTGGCACTCTAACAACTGCACCACTCAACTGATGCCTGGTGTAAGTAAAGTTATTACACCTGATGATCTCACACTGCACACAGGATGCTAGTAAAAATAATCGCTGATTATATTCACAAATACATAGTCAGATGAAATCATTAAATTGGTAAATTTGCACACTCCTCCAAAGTTGATAAACATTTGCTACGCTACCGAGACAGGCTTTCGCAATATTGAGGTAGCAAAACCTTTAGCTACATTATAAAACAGATATTAAGTTCATAGAAAAGTGATTGTGTTACTTATGTTTTTATAAGTAGCAAGGTGATGTGACGAAGCAAGAGATTTTTCTAAAATGGGTGTGTACGCGTGTGTGCATGTGAACATGCATGCCTGCATGTGTGTTTAACAGTTCAGGCTCGCTAAAGGTTGGCGGAAGTTTCCTAGAGCAATAAAACAATGATCAGACACAGCATTTTGTTACAGTCAGTTGGCTCTGAGAACTTTTAACGGTCGTTGTCACATGGATCCCTCAGATAAATGATGACTAGTGAGGGTGATTGCTCAGATAAAGAGCTACACAATTTTAAAGCATGGTTCCCATATACGCCGCACGCACCATCGGCAGGCTTGCATGGTTATTGGCAGTGAAATTGGAACCTAGGCGCCGAGGGCTGCTGCTAGCTGCCCAATAGTCAGTGTAAGAGTTTAGCGCTGTTTGGCTACTACAAGGAGCCACAGACAAAACATTCTCAAAATACACCCATTAGGTTAAGGGCAGTACTTTCCAAATAGAAAGGCAAAAGCCAGTAGCATGGCTGATAATGAAACGCAGTTGTTATCACTGGTTCAGAAATACCTGGCTCTGTACGACTCACAAGGTGAGTGTAGATTATTATAAGTAGTAATATTGGTAGGTAGAGAGAAATAAGTAGAATTAGTGTTTATTTATGTAAAAAGTACAGGCCCAGCATGGCCATGCGGTCAATGGTGGTGTGGTTTGAAATGAACATATGCTGCCAAGCCTAGAACTGCCAATGTTTTGCTGTTGGAGTTGTGTGCCCTATATCGGAACCATGCTTTAACTGTGTGTAGCTTAACACATATTCTGTTATTAGCTTTCAACCAATTTTCGCGATGATAATCCACTTTGCAAATGAGCAGATTAACCAATCAGCATAACCAATTAAAACTATAGGTGTAGATTATGGATGTAAATATGCTAGTCATTCTTATTGGTTACCATTGCATGAGCTATGAAGTAAACGGTTTATGCTGCAAAAAACATCTTTGACTGATGCGATCAAACGTTTCATTACTGTTTTCTATGTCAACAATGTAACCTAAGCGGAAAAAAATTGAATGGCACCTAATATTCTATGACTGTTTGTTGCAGCCAAACAATTGTCAAATCAAAAAAGTTTAAATTACCAATGACTAGTTTTTCATAACATTTTTGTTCAACCAAAATCAAATACTCCCTCGAAACTATTGGTTGTTACAAGTTTTAACTAAATCTATTATATAATCGGCTTATGAGCAGTGTATTCGATGCTGCCATTTATCCTTCAAGGAAGTTTGACAGCTGCCAAGTCAGTACTTTGCTAAAGTCTTTACTGGGTAGAAAACTCCATTTCAATCAAGAATAGTGTAGCTTGAAAATGGTTTCCAAGAACTTAGCACTCTTGTTTGGCAGCAAAGTGTCATACAAATACAGTGCTTTCTCACAATATCTAGCTAACTTTCTACTTTATTAACTTGATAAGTTAATTATCTTGGCAGCACATTTTGACCTGTGAGTGACTTGCGATATTTATATGTAAGTATTGTATAGGATTTATTTAGATGCCAGCAAACTTACTTCCTGCATGTAGCTTTTCAGGAAATTGTCTTCTTGTCTCGAGAAAGACAATAAAATACAGAACGCCCATGACCGTCACAGGGAGATAAAAAGTAATGATTGAAGTCACAAGTGTGATGATTTGGTTACTAGCCAAATGTTGCTTGCCGAGAAATTGTATGTAACACTCATTGTCAAGCACTGTTCGTCTGCAAAATATATGCTGATCGATGACATCACAAAAATCAATTATCAGCAAACTAAGTGGTTTGGGCATTTTCAGCAAATGAAGTAATCTTCAACATGCAGCTCTCATATTATTTCTCAAAAGATCACAGTTCTGTATCTAAAACAATGTACAGGATAATGTATTTTATCTAGGGTAAGTTGAAGTAAGTTATCTAGTGTAAGTTTAAGTAAGTTATCTAGTGTCAGTTAGATTAAGTTATCTACTGTAAGTTAGGGTAAGTAATTTAGTGTAAGTTGGAAAAAGTTATTTAATGTACAATGTAAGTAATAGTAATTTATCCTGTGTAGGTTAGTTGATTTTGCTGCATATTTCAATTACTAACTCTCAGACCAAATTAAAGCATGGTCAAGTCCACACTTTCTTTCAAGTGTCCACGAAGTGAAGGAACAATATAAAACCTCTTTTAAATATCTTTAGATCTTTTCATGTATTTTGAGGTTTTTGGGTCATTTATTTTGTAGTTTCATATTACGTAACTCGTTGAAGTTTTTAAAACTGTCATTGATGATAAGCAACATATTCAAATAAAATGCTTTAAAAAGATGTTGTGTGGGTCTTGGATATCAAACCTCCACTGCTGATCAGAAGCCAGACTTAGACTACCAGGCTATAATACTTACTCTTGGTTTAGTATCAGCGTAGTAGGCTGTATAGGCTCACCATAACTAGAGCCAACCTAAGGTTCATATTGACATAACCATGTAGACAAACTATATACAGTATCTATTTAACTAAACAACGTCTCATACCAAGATAGGTAGCATTTAGAGTTGCACAAACAACCCCCTAGACCTACATGTAGCATAACTAACATAATATATATTTTGCCTCTAGTATGAAATGCAGCGATAGGTTGCATGAAAATACTACAGACATAGAAAATTCATACTCACTCTCCGACTATATATGGCCTCGAAATTATCCAGGGAGTCCATAAAAGAAAAGAAACAACCCAAGCTATGGCTATCATGGCTCGAACATTCCTTCCAGTTCTCCATGCTCTATAGTGGAGAGGCCTTTTCACAGACATGAACCTTACATGTAACATATAAGGTGCTGTATATTGTACGCATGTCTATTGTAAGGTACTGTGTATTGTATACATGTCTGATATAAGGTACTACATTACATTATAAGGTACTACATATGGTACACATGACTATTATAAGATAATATATATTGTACACAAGTATATTATAAGGTACCACATTTTGTACACATGTCTATTATAAGGTAACATATGGTATAAATGTATATTATAAGATAATATATATTGTACACATGTTTATTATAAGGTACTTTATATGGTACACATGTCCATTATAAGGTATTATGTTTGGTGCACATGTGTATTATAAGGTACTATTAATTGTCCATATGTTTATTATAAGGTACAATATATTGTACATATGTATATGATAAGGTACAACATATTGTACACATGTTTATCATATTGTACACCTGTCTATTATAAAATACTATAAATTGTACATATGCATATTACAAGGTACTATATATTGTACACAGGTCTCTTATAAGGTAATACAGGTTTTACACATGTCTTTCATAAGGTACTATATATGGTACACATGTCTATTATAAGGTACTATATATTGTACACATGTTTATTATAAGGTACTATATATTATACACGTGTCTATGATAAGGTACTGTTTATTGTACACATGTCTATTATAAGGTATTATATATTGTACAAATTTATATTATAATGTACTATATATTGTACACATGTCCATTATAAAGTACTATAAATTGTACATATGTTTATTATAAGGTACTATATATTGTACACATGTACATTATAAGGTACAACATATGGTACACATGACTTTACAATATAATATATATTGTACACAAGTATATTATAAGGTACTGCATTTTGGACACATGTCTATTATAAGGTAATACATAGTATACATGTATATTACAAGATAAAATAAATTGTACACATGTTTATTATAAGGTACTATATATGGTATGTATGTCTATTATAAGGTATTATGTTTGGTGCACATGTTTACTATAAGGCACTACATATGGTACACCTGTATATTATAAGGTACTATATATGATATATATATATATATATATATATATATATGTATTATAAGGTAGTATGTATTGTATACATGTATATTATAAGGTACTTTATATGGTACACATGTCTATTATAAGGTATTATGTTTGGTGCACATGTTTATTATAAGGTACAATACTTTGTATGTACTTGTATGTCGATTATAAGGTACTATATATGGTACACCTGTCTATTATAAAGTACTATATATGATATATATGTATATTGTAAGGTACTATATATTGTACACATGTCTATTATAAGGTAATTCATGGTATACATGTACATTATAAGATAATATATATTGTACACATGTTTATTATAAGGTACTATATATTGTACACATGTCTATTATAAAATACCATAAATTGTACATATGCCTATTACAAGGTACGATATATTGTACAAATGTCTTTTATGAGGGTCTATATATGGTATACATGTCTATTATAAGGTACTATATATGGAACACATGTCTGTTATAAGGTACTATATACTGTACACATGTCTATTTTAAGGTACTATATATTGTACACAGGTCTCTTATAAGGTAATACAAGTTTTACACATGTCTTTCATTAGGTACTATATATGTTACACATGTCTATTATAAAGTACTATATATCCTGCACATGTGTATTATAAGGTACTATATATTATACACATGTCTATGATAAGGTACTATGTATTGTACACATGTCTGTTATAAGGTACTCTATATGGTACACATTTTTATTATAAGGTACTATATAATGTACACATGTCCATTAAAAAGTACTATAAGTTGTACATATGTTCATTATAAGGAACCATATATTGTACACATGTACATCATAAGGTACTACATATGGTACACATGACTATTATAAGGTAATATATATTTTACACAAGTATATGATAAGGTACTAAATTTATACACATGTCTATCATAAGGTAATATTTGGGATACATGTATATTATAAGATAGTATATATTGTACACATGTTTATTATAAGGTACTATAAAGGATACACATGTCTATTATAAGGTATTATGTTTGGTGCACATGCTTTTTATAAGGTACTATATATGGTACACCTGAATATTATAAGGTGCTATATATGGTATATATGTCTATTATAGGGTAGTATGTATTGTAGACATGTATATTATAAAGTACTATATATGGTACACATGTCTATTATAAGGTAATATATGGTATATGTGTATTTTAAAAGATAATATACATTGTACATATGTTTATTATGAGATACTATCTATGGTACACATGTCTTATATTAGGTACTATATATTGTACACCTGTTTATTATAAGGTACTATATATGATATACAAATTATTCATATTTATTATAAGGTTCTATATATTGTATACAAGTCTATTATAAGGTACTACATATGGTACACATGTATATTATAAGGTTCTATATATTGTACACATGTCTATTATAAGGTGATATATGGTATACATGTATATTATGAAATAATACATATTGTACACATGTTTATCATAAGGTATTATATATTGTACACATATTTATTATAAGATGCTATATATTGTACACCCGTTTATTATAAGGTACTATTTATGGTACACATGTGTATGGTAAGGTACTCTATACTGTACACATGTGTATGGTAAGGTTCTGCTATGGCACAAATGCACACATCTTTATAACGAGGACAAGCGGTATTGTTCTTGTCAAGTTCCTGATTAGCGGATATTTCACAATATTTATATATATGTTTACCTATGTTTGACATATATTAAAATATATTATACCACAATGTATTATATATAAAAATTATATATTAGATTATATATTTCATATAATGTATATAATTTATACTATATATTCTTAACATATTATTTTAATGATGTAACATAAAATATTATATTGTATGTTGTATTAACTTTAATATAATTATATTAAATTATAATATATATAACATATTATATATACCTATGTTGTTTTATAATTTAATATATACTATAATATATTACAACATAATTTGTATTGTACTATTCTATATTATATTATAATGTAATTTATATTATAATATGGTTGATATATATCGTTAACCTATTTGCTCAAAAGATTATTTCTAGGTTTGCATCAAAAAACTCCCTAAAGTAAGTATTGAAAAGACTGGTCTCAACAAAAGTCATTTTTCACTGTATGACAACTCCTCATTTGTCACTGCTATTTGATAAAAGCAAGTAATTTTTTCTGTTATTCATCGATTTAACTTACGAATGCTTGATATCAATTGACTTACTTTATTGTTTCATTATTCACAATTTTTTTAATTCTTGCAATAATCTAGTTTACTTAATCCAACTTCCACGGGTTTCAAATTTATCAGAAAAGAGGTTAAAAGGTCAATAATCTTTTGTTAGCCAGATGTTTTCACAACTAGCTGCCTGTTGTTTACAACTCAAAATTTAAACTCATTGTTACAGTTGTAAATTTAAATTTTGAAAACTTAAAAATTTTCAATTCCAATTTGAAAGAACTTAAATTGATAAAGCTACATGAAACCATTGCAATTCAAATATCATTCACTATTGTTCATCAACAAAGATAGTGCCTATACCTGTCAAAGCAGATGATTAGGAGACTGGCCACAGAGGCGCTACACATAGTGTAGTCTATGCAGAGCCAGATGTCACACACGATCGGTCCAAGGGGCCATTCACCAACGATGAGAAGCATTGCGTATAAAGGCATTGACACTAGACCTGCAGTACAGTGAAGGTTGAGAGAAGACAGAGCAATTGGCCCTTTAGAGGGTGTCTCTACCACTATAATTTATACCGTTTACAATCGTTACATGGACAGTGCACGGCCACCCAAACACTCAGGTAATCCACATAGTTGAACCAAAATTATGATACTACGTCAATATCATGAAAAATGCATTGAGTGTCAAATTACATCAGCTAACATTCACAATACCTCTATGTCCTTCACCCGGTCATGTAAAATATATTAATGGTTGTCCCTTGCAAAGTTTTTCTTATAGAGTTTCTCTGCAATAGAATGAGTTCAGCAATGAGTGGAGCAATTAGTCTGCCTTCTTCATTTACATAACTATTTGTAATTAACTTTTTTAAATTCTAGTAACAAAACTGCATGTCTGAGCATCAGACATGCCAAGAAAAGTTGTGAAACTTTGTGAAAGTCTCATAAGGTGCTATTTTTAGTATCAGCAACTCTTTTTGCATGCATTCACAGAAAAAACTCAATTTTATAGCTATGGCTTTGCATGCTCATTGGTTGAATGAAATAGTAAGAGCGTTACGCTTTTTCTGTTTTGACAATTCAGTTTTGAATGTGATTTTTTTAATATGCTGCTCAGAATAAAGCCACCTAAACCACTATTGTTTAGCTCTCATGATGTTGTCTACCCTTTATGCAAAGCTTGCTCAAAATCATATCAAGGGATATTCTATATTTGTAGAGAGAAAACTTATAAGGCGGTAATTATAGTAGATGGAGTTATTTTACTTGTGCATTCAAGCAGTAGGTATCAATCTATATAAAAGTATACATTTCTCAAAGTTTGTGTGTCCCTCCAGCTATAGATATAGATACAGCGAACGCTGATTATTTTACCGATGCGGCTACGCATTGTGACGCCCCTTTGAGAAATATTTTTTGTAAAGCTCAATTACTATATTTAGGGTTGAAGCCATTTCTTCCCACATACTCAAGTATACCATATTTGTGAGTAGAGCCTTGACGTTCTCTCACCTTTTCGTCAGACCAAGTACAATATCTCATTTTTACATTTGTACCAGCATCGAAAGAGAATAGTATCATCATATTCAAATTTTTGATGGATGTCTTATGGTGGAACAGTAGTCTTTTTTGACCCTTTCCCTGCCATAGATACATTTAAGCGTTTTCTATGGTCGATTGCCTTGGACGCATTTTCGCGACTTTCCCAGCAGCTGCGTAGTAATTTCATTTTATTATTTGTTGACAACAAAACCAATGATCTTTAGGACTTTTATAGTATTGACAGTGTTGTCCCAAGATTTAACTATAAAGTTAGTCTAAAATAACAAAGCAGTTTTAAATTTCCTTAGGAAATCCCAACTTAAAAACGAACATTTTTTCTATATGTTTTGTAAGTTCCTATCAAGTTAAAAAACAGATAATTACTTATGTTGATGACATTATAGCCAATTCAGATTTTTGTGATTAAACCAATAATTAAAGTAGCAGCACTGACTCTGATGGTGATGAAGGTAAAAGCATTGTAAGAGTAAGGAACATTGTAGATGATCGTTCTAGCTTTGTAGCGATCGTAGCGTCACATAGCTTTAGCAATGCACAAAGTATAGATACATTGAATTGAATACATCTGAACTCTTTTGTAGTTGTTTTATTTTTGTAATTTGTTTGACCTGGAAAATGATATGCATTTTCTTCATGAGAGGAAGTTTGAAAGTTACAGTTTTTTGACAAAGTTTGAAAATTTTTACAGATGTTTTTATTTTCTCTGTTAATTTATTTCAATTAAACTAAACAATTTTCTCATGATATGTAGTTGGAAAGTTAGAATGGGAAAAGTTGTCATATGTTAAATACAAATAAATTTTCTGCCCAAAGACTTTTTTATTATCCGGGCAACGCAGGGTGGTACAGCTAGTATATATACAAGATATATATAGATATTGTATATATATATAATTAGTAATAAAAGTGTTTTAACCATAAGTTTTAAATTTTCGTTTCTGTATATATATATATATATACATATATATATATATATTTCTTAAAGTTTGGTATGCCTGTCTGTCTGTGTCTGTTTGACTACAGCTATTAAAATCTTGAAAATAAAACCTTGAATTTTGATGGATTTGAACTCACACAGATTGCAACCACAAGTTTTAAATCCAGGCACTCTACCACTGATCTATACACGGTGTAGAGTTTTGTTAGAAACTCTAAATATTGAATTCACTCAGGATTTTAAGAGAGACGATTTTAATGGTTAAGTCTGTGGTTCACAATATTTATTTTTTACCGTGAAACCTAAAATAACATTTCAGTATCATTTTTATACCAACTTGCAAAGCAGAATAATTATGAATGCAATAAAATATGAAAAGGTACAGTATCATGGCAAGTAAAAGTATTGAACATCAAATGAAATGTGACAAGAAACAATATAACAGGTATAACAAAATAAAAATATCATATGCAACTAACCTGTAATCTCTAATAAATAATCACTTAGCAATTGACAACTTAATGATTAAGAGTAGTGATTCAAATCTGGCTCCCTTTTACAGAAGTTAGAAAAACGTCACGCTATGAGTTGAGCAAAACCTTAGCTTACGACTCAACGCCGGCAAATACATGTATCATTGGTCATCACGTATTAGGCCAATTTGTCTTGGCATCAAATTCAGAAATGCTAAACTAATAAACTTTTCCTTTTTTTAATAGAAATGTAGTATTTTTGTATTTTTTCAATTGCAGAGTGAACCCAAGTGTTTTTACGAAATTGCACTTGATCCGCTCTGATTGGTTGTCACAACTGAACAATCATTTGCAAATTGAACAAATTCAAATAGAAGTGTAGCCATCATTTCTAAACAATTTTAGTTTGTCAAAAAAAGAGTCTGTCAAAACTAATTGATCAACCAAAATTTTCAAAAAATCTCCCTGATTATTGGGGTCTGGGGCTAAAAGTAACTTTCACGCTTGTCCCTAAATATCACGGTATTTTTACAGCATAAACAAAAGTGTATGTGGCTACACAGTGCACAAATTTCTTATGAGTGTGATTAAGACCACATAATCAAGCAATGGTTTTACCCTTTCCAGATCGAAACAAGATATGTCAACTTTTTGCTAAGAGGCAATTCAAAAATCATATATGTAACTTTGTTGTACATTCCTTGTCTTTTGGGCACAGCCGTGATTTGGTGGTCTAAAGCAACTGTCCCATGCAACTGTCCCATGGTTTATTTCTAGATGAAAAAGCCATAGGTGATTAAAGAAAGTGTTTCTGACCTTAATTCGCCATCTCTGACAAACCAACTTAGGTACACCAGTCAGTAGTTTATCAGGTAATTGTCTAATTATAGTTTATTGCGCAAGATAGCTCATCATTCTAGCTCTCAAGAGTTTTATAGATTCAAAGCAGAAGACAGGATATTAAATGGACATATATGGTAGAGCGATGACCTGTCTCTTTGGTAAGTTAATTGTAGTTATGCAGAGAACGTAGAGGTGATGTGATAACACTAATCAAAATTGTCTAGAATAACAGGTGAAAGCTGAGGAAAAAATTAACTTAACTCGAATTAAGCATGCGATCTGGTCAAGAAAAGTCACAGGAAATGCTAATAAATGAATCAATAATTTTATCATTCAAAAGTTTTGGTTTTGTTCATTGAACCCATCATCACAGTAGACAACTCTAATGCTGAGCACTCATTTAGAGTAGACATAGATAAATCGATGTGATTGCTTACCGTTGGAGTACAAATGGAACACGAAAAAGCCGAGTAGTTCTGAAGTTTTCAGTTGATTTTAGTTCTCGGTAACCCATTTTATTATAAGAATGCCTATAAATATTCAGAAAAACAACATCTGAATATTAAATCGCTCGAAAGCTAATCCAGTTAATTTTCTAGCATACTTTGCTTGTTCGTAGGCAAAAAGCTATCATTACTTTTTTATTGCGCAGATGATGCAGGTTTGAAATTATGCACGCTTTGAGTTATCATGTGATTGGTGTTTCAATGAACATTTGCATGTAGCTAAATAGTATGAACACTTTATTAAAAAGTATAAGGAATTCTACGCCAGAGGTCAATGTGAAGCACTCCTGTCTCGCTTAGCAGCACGATGTCAAAATAGGAGCGACAGTGTAAAAAATATTTAAAATATTAAATTTTTGAAAATGTTTCAAATATTGCTCGGTATTAGCACCATGCAAGAGCTAGCATGTTTTGCATGGTATTTTCTTGTATTTCCATTTCCATATTTTTCAAGCATGAAACATTCGAGGCATAGCATGTCTTCCACGGTATTTTCTTGCGCATCAGCCTTAAGTGCTGTTTCCATCTTCCAAAAGCATGGAACATTCGCTAAAAATTTGCAAGCTATAAAACTTGCTTGACTTGTGGGTTTTGCCAGTTTCCATCTTGTGGATGATGCAAACCAGTAGATTAACACTTTTGCTACTAACTTTCAACACTTTTTTGGCCATTATAACTAGTACCATTAGCATGTAGTGATCAGAAGAATTATCAGAATTATTACAGCTTAGGGTATTATTATTATTATTATTACTGCTAAAATAAAATAATCACTTGCAGTAGCATAGAGGTCATGATGGGTTATTTGTCAGCTATGCACAGGCTTTCCATAATCTGTTGCGTAAGCTTGTGGTGCATAAGTCTCTAGCTATCCCTTTAAGAACCTCATGGTTTACAACACAAGCTGAAAGATTAATCTTTGCCATGTCATATAAAAGCACACTTTACTACCATTTTGAACAAGAAAAAACAAAATTTTATCAAAGTAACAATCATCCTCGTTGATACTACGCTGTTAGTATCAATAAATTTGCTTGTCTGTATGGACAGATAATTAGAAATTAAGAGGCTTCATTTGGTTTTTTCATACTTTTTTGTTGAGGTTTATGTACTTTTTTGTATAGCTGCACCCATTATGTACATTTGCTTTGCAGTTTTACCGTCAACAGACTAAACATATACACACATTCCAAGCATCAGTCATCTTCCATTGGTCAATGAAAGAAACGTATACACACACTCCAAGCATCGGTCATCCTCCATTGGTCAATGAAATAAATGTGTACACACACATTCCAAGCATCCGTCATACTTAATTGGCAATCCATACAAGGGGTAACGCTATTGTTGAATAAAAATCATAAAAGTCCATTGATCCACAATTTGTGAAACCTCCATAGCTGTAATGTGCCTGACCGATGATTGCAACAAAAAACAAAGTTCTTGGCAAAGCTTCGCTCAGGATGGGCTGTTAATGTATTCCCTATTGACATTCAGATAATTGTTTGCTTTTGTTCAAGTATGATTCTTACAGGCTAATTAATTTACTACTCCCAACTCCGAAACATTTCATACAAAACCTACTGATGTTGCACTTCATTGCTCTTGACTATATACTCAAATGCTTTGCCAAGCCGTACTACAGGCTCGTGGTAGCGAATGAGTTAACCACGTCTTAGAAATGATGCGTATGTTTATACTATGCATACTATGCTTACAACTGAGCACAAACTATATTTCTTGATCCTCATCAGTCTAGCTTCAGTTCCTAAGAATTGACTAAGCATAAACACTAAATACTTGACTTCAACTCACCTATCATAAGATCTGCAACTGCGAGGCTCAGCAGAAAGTAGTTTGATATTATCTGCAGTTTGATCTCGACCTTGAAGGATGCAAGAACGAGGACGTTACCTGCGATGGTTAGTGCAATAAACACAATTGTGCCAAGGGAGATGAGCACCACCTGCCAGAGCTGGGGGGAAGAGCTGGCGTTCCCAGCGTCTGTAACAACTCAAGGAGTAAACATACATTTTCCATTTTTGTTCTGCATTATACTAGGCAAAGGATATCTTAAACTTAATGCTGATTCATACTATATTGCTGTTGTCCTTACCACGATTACTCATCTACCATGTGTACCATAAACTAATGGCATCATCGAGACAGTGCGGGAATGTCGAGAAAGATTGCAGTTGTCCAACTTTCCCTAAATTTTCCAAGCATCCATGACAACATGTGCACCACTTGGGTGATGGTGATTGGTTGTCATGGATTGCTTGATCTATTGTTTTTTATTACAGTTGCTGCGGGACTAGTATTTTACCATTTCTGCAACCGCAATGTATAATGAAAACTGCATACCGCAGACTACTCGCTAGTGTAAATGCAGATGGGTTTGTGATAATCTGATTATTGTTAACGCATCATTTGGGTTGGTGATCATCGGTATCACAGATGATCACCAAAGCATTTTGTGGTTAACACTGACATACATGTACAGCGATATAGACTTAATCAGTCTCGAACTTCAAGTAATGTTAGCATCACAAAACTTTATCATGCATCACTTATTGCCGGTTTGATAGAAGGCTTTCACAATGTAAGTTTGGACAAGTATGCATATGCGAATTATATAAGGCTGTAGTCCAATACCTCTGTCGGCCCACAAATGAACTAATAACATGCCAAGTCTTTAACCAATTATGATCATCTTAACAACATGAAAATGATTAAATAAGACCCCAAAATATAATCTCCATGATTGGCTGCCAAACATTTCAAGTCGTGGCAAATAATTCACAAAGCTTCCCTATGGTTGGCCTTGCCTTAAATTTATGTTTTGGGTTTTTCTTTCAAGGTGGAGTCGTCTGCACTATCAAGTAATATTACTTTACTGGTCATACTGGTTAAGTCTTTGAAGGATATACATATTTCTACACAATAAGATTTAAAATGCTAACTTGGGATCTCAGTCTAAATGTAGAGGCAAATTTATATAAAACCGATCAAAAAGACAGAGTGGGAAAAATAAATCATTCTGCCACACAGAACAAAATTTTGTTTTTTGACTTTGCAAACTTATGCAGACAAAAATATTTTAACTTTAAAGAACCCCAATTTATGGAAACTGAAAAAAAATACCTTCCAATAAAGAATATTATATCATTATACAAATCATTACAACTAGAATAATATGATGCGAAATAATACATCTTAATAAAATAGGATAATCTAATAAGTTATCTAATACTTTTACTCTAACATACTAAAGTAAACTATAATAAATTGAATGTAAGATAGTGAATATATAATAAATGTAGAATAACACAATGTTATGTTTTAAAACGGAGCCTTAGATTATATAAAATGATGTAATGAAATATAGAATCATCAATCTAATATAGCATACTATAATACTATATATGCATTCCAATGTAAAGAAATGTAACATAATACAGAATAATAAAAAAAATGTATAATAAAACTAGCAGAACATAATATTATATAATGTGATATAATACACAAATTTATAAAACAATAGAGCTGGATATAATAAAACAATAACATAACGCTTGAGGCCGGTTCACCCTATATTGCTGTATGACTGCGTTTTCCTCTCGGCGTTCATTGTCGATTGTGTGAACCGTAAACCGATAGCGACGACGAAACAATGCGGATACATCGAGAAAGTTTGCAGGTTTCAAACTTTCCAAAGATTTTGCCGAGCATCAATGACTACATTTTTAATGTGAACCATTTAGGCGATAGTAATTCCCAGTCACAGATAGTATTTTGCGGTCGCAGATAGCTTGATCTATTTATAACCATTTATGATAATTGTGGCGACACTAGTATTTGATTCAAGCACGCAAAAACAAAAAGGTTTCTTCGCAAAAATTTAAAAAGAAAAATGAAAACACTATGTCACAGAGTATTTCCTGATTTAAGTGCAGTTGGGCTTGTGATAGTGTGAACATTGTTATCATTGACGATCACCAAAGTATTGTGGCAGCAATGCCACACCATGGAAATATAGTGTGAACCAACTTTAAAAGCGTCATGAAAAAAGATTACACTGCACAAGACTTGAACCCTGATATTTATTATTCTAGTAAAGCATGCTACCTTCAGCACTACTTGATCACCTTTCCTCAGTTGATAATAATTTTGCAGAGAACTATTACACAAGACAATTTCTCACAGCATACCAGACTGCTTGGGTACTAGCAGAGATCATTTATGAAGTTGTTATTCATATGAATGGTTAACCTGGAAAGTCGATGTCTATGACCATTGACTTCAATGTTAACATGTAAATTACCAAAGGGTGAAGAAATACTTGTTACATACATAAGTTCGGTTAAGGAGAAAAAAAGTTGTTACTATTATCAGCATCCATCAGTCACAAGCCGCCCATGAGGTCAAGTTCAGCCCATCCAGAGGTTGAACTTGAATAAATGACTAAATTTACTCTAAAAGCTAATGAATAATTTATGTCTGCATGTCTACTTTTTGGCATCAGATAACTGTTTCATATGGACTTATGTGAATGTTTATGAAAATGAATTATTAGCACCATTTAGACATTTATAGTCAAACCACAACTTTTGACCATCCGAACAATTTCCAAAATTTGTTGTATAATTTGAGCAAATACTTTGCCTTGCACCCAAAGTAAGGTTCAACATGTGACACCTGCAGTTTTTAATACATTTGCTGAAAATGAAAAAGGTGATGAAAACCAAAAAAACAAGAAGAAAACTGTATCAGCTAAGTTTGCTCAAACTTGTCAGCTATAAGTTATACTAAATACCACTACTTCTGTTTCTAATCCTAGCCTCCTTTTTCTCCCACCCATTTCTTCTCATTCGTTTTAGGACATTATCATAGGTTTGTGCCCTTTAGAATAGATTATACAAATTACTGTGTATTATTATGATAATATTTTCTTCAACACAGAATCATTTTAACATATGAAGCAGATCTTAGAAGGAAATAATATTGTATGCAGAGGTTTGACTGGAAATTGTTTATTCTGGCATGATGCGCTGGGCAGGCGACTATGAATAGAGAGGTTAACCCAACAGACCTGTATGAGAGAGATTGAACGATGTATCCTGGAAATATTCTGTCTGATTTGAAGATATGTTTAGAAGTCTAAGGATGCCTGTTTGGAGGTCTGTACTGTTGCTGCCAATCCATATTTGACTGTCATCGGCAGCAATGTTGGCCATCTTATGCTATATTCATTAAGATTTGTAGTAAGAGGCTTGACAAGTTATACATTTTGAAAACGATATACAAATGAAATGAACTACTTAATAGCTCTTTTACAAGACTGTTGTCAACAATCCGCAATCATCAGTCAATAGCCCACAGTCAATAGTCAGCTTTCACTAGTCAGCAGTCAACTGTCAATAGTCCACAGTCAATAGTCAACAGTCAGCAGTCAATAGTCAGAACAATCCGCAATCATCAGTCAATAGTCCACAGTCAATAGTCAGCTTTCACTAGTCAGCAGTCAACTGTCAATAGTCCACAGTCAATAGTCAACAGTCAGCAGTCAATAGTCAGAACAATCCGCAATCATCAGTCAATAGTCCACAGTCAATAGTCAGCTTTCACTAATCAGCAGTCAACTGTCAATAGTCCACAGTCAATAGTCAACAGTCAGCAGTCAATAGTCAGAACAATCCGCAATCATCAGTCAATAGTCCACAGTCAATAGTCAGCTTTCACTAATCAGCAGTCAACTGTCAATAGTCCACAGTCAATAGTCAACAGTCAGCAGTCAATAGTCAGCAGTCAATAGTCAGTAGTCAGCAATAGCCAAACAAACAGCTCAAGAACCTCTGGAATGCTGTCAGCAGTCTCAGTCAGCAATCTGTTTTGTTATTCATGATTGTTTCAGGTTCAAAAATACTTTATCTTAGTGCAAACAGAATGAAAATTAATCAAATTTCTTTCCACTAATATAACGCAAAGAGAAGTATTGCGTAAGACTGCCTGCTTTCTATTTTTTTTACTCAAAATCAAGCATCGGTAACCAAGTATTCAATACACCATTCATCCATGCATTTATGCATTCATGCATCCATGCATCGATGAATCCATGAATCCATGCATAAGTTCATAGTTGAGTCAGTAGCTATGATGGTTAGTTGTACATATAATTTCCACAGACAAAAAATAAAATGTATTTCTGAAAAATTTATTTGTTACTGAATCAAATGAATTGGTTAAATTACTTCAAGTAATTCATTTCACTTAATGTTAAACTCCAAACTCAAACTTAATATAAATTCACCCAGCTTTTAGCTTTAGCCGAAACTAATGTGTGTAGATTTGGTGTAGCTGATTTTACTCACAGTAAGATAAAATTGGTGATAAGACTTACTTTAAGTTTCACAAGTATCTACTTCTACTTGCAACTGACCATTTTGGATGGTTAAAGTTTTTCTCAAATGACTGTAGACCACTCATTATCCTGCCACAAAATGGCAACACAATATTTATTACCTTGTCTTTACAGAATAACAAAACCCCAGATGACAAGACACTTCCACTTATCAAAGTTTTCAGTTTTCAACCATTGAGCTCTAGAATAAATTTACTGAAGGCCTGGAGAACTAAATATTCATATAGTTGGTAACTAATTGTGTGAACCTAGATGAATGCTTGGCGTTTTGTATTACAGAAAGAAGCACTCTTTGAACTTTTTTAGAATTTTTTTTATAAAACTCTAACCAGGGATGATAGGGGGAATACATGTCCAGAACTACTTGGTTGTCTACTCTCAATTTTTTTATGTGGAAATCCCAAAGGCAACGTTTTGCTGAAATATTAGCAGCAACTTACGAAAAAGCATGTTGCTACGGGTTTTACCACTATAAACTTACCTATTGACATCACACTAATAAGAATTATAAAACATCATTACAGTCTTCTTCGGTTACCTCAAATTCCGTTTATCCTTTATAAATGTGTTGCGTTTTGCTGAAAAAAGCTTTTTTGAACATTAATTCATAATTGTGCTATATTTATTCTGCCAGTGTGGCACTCAATCATGTTGGCAACTATGGCCAATGTATCTCAAGGCAGTGTTTTGATTTTCTAAAACAGTGCCACACCCTCAGTCAGCGACAACACCGAGACGATAACAACCTGTGCCATGCGGTGTATGAAGATCTGCATCCGGTACCAATATACACCATAAAAGGGTTTAAAATTAGAGGTTAAATATTATAGAACCTCTGCTGACAGAAAAACGACAAGACGTAGCCAGGAACCCCTGAAATGACCAGACTCAGAATTAAAGTCCTAAAACATATAGTTTCACTCCTGGACACTCAGGCTAACGCTTGATCAATATAAAAGAATGCATGTTCACTCATATGCTTCTCTTTCTCAGCATAGCTTCATCATGGCATGCAGACGTGTCAGCAGATTAAGTGGAAGAGTCACTTCCCAAGAAAACAAGAGGGTGACTAAATTTTAAGTCTCTAGAAATTAATATATATTCTTAGAACTTATTCTAGAGTACAATTTATTATAAATTTTTCTTGTTCTTAAATAAATATTAGGTATTGAGAAAAACTGGCTTTATATTACATACCTTAGGAATTCCCTCTCTCAGAGTATAATCCTATATTCTTGTATCCAGGAAGGTCAGTTGTAGAATCTTGATTACATCAACCAACCAGGCATTGGTTAAACAGTCATTAATCAGGTTTTGTCCTAATCTGAGAAGATAGTACCAAAAATTAAGCTGTTCATATGCATTTGATAATAAGCTTGAGCTACTCTCTAACAGTTGTAGGTAGATTAGATCACTTCTCATTTGAGGTAAATGTTGACTTGGACTCTTATATACCTTTAAATATGCTATATTTGTATCGAACAATTCATTTGCGCATATTTACTTTTTATCCTAAAAGGATTAAATATTGAGCTCATTAATAAGAAACTGACAGTTATCAAGGCAGCCACAAAGAAATTAGTATAGGTAAAGTAACTGGTAAACTTATAACTAAAATTATAACCATGTTAGACCTACATTAAGATATTCTGGTGCACCAATTTTAAAAAAAGAAAATATTTTTTTTGTTCCTGCTTAGTTGGTTGAGCACCACACATGATACTTATTTCTTGCTAAACGGTAATTCCTCGTACAATTGCTATAATAGCATAAAAACGTATAGATTAAATTTTTACTAAGTGTTTATTGGATAAAAATTCATTTGCTTGGGTAAACAGCAGACTTAGTCAATTTTTGCAACAGCTTGGTAAAATGACTACCATTGAATAACCCTAATAATATTTAACCTAGTTAACAGTCATTAAAACTAAATCCTTAAACTTAGTTGTGTAAAGAGTGTATCATTCATCTATTGATATACATATACATAATTTTCCTTGATGATAGAACGTACTATATTAGTATTACTACCTAGCGCACCTAACAATATGTAACTGTTAGAGGCATTGTAAATACGTTAAACACAGTATTACGATGATCTGTCCAAAGATGAACCATTTGCTCACTATTTTGTTACTTCAAACTCTAGTAATATGTCTAAACCTGCTGCCTAAATATCTAAAGGAAAAAGTATTAAAAAACAAGTTCTAATATATAGCTTTTCATTCTAGCAAATTTCGTTAATTGAGTGAATTAAAATTATGTAAGTAGTGCAACTAAAACAAAATAACAGAAATTTATAAGCCTTCTTTGTGATTTAATAGAATCTCATTGAAACTGAAATTGGTGAAATTTCTACCATTATTACAGTGTGTGCTAGCATCCATTTGAATGCTATGGAAAGTTTATCATAATTTAGGCTGTCTATCTTGCTTACTGGGCAGACTGATAGTGCCAAATTTTCGGTTGTCGGCGGATTTTATAACGCTATGCTAGCTGAGGCTTGATGATAGTTTCTTATTAAGAAGAGTCTCCCTATCTATGAAAGGCTTGCTATTTCAAAAAATAAATAAGTACAAATACTTCTTTTTGACAATAAACAAAACTTGATTAATTTGAGACAATTCGAAATGACAGACCAATAATAAGCTGTAAATTAACCACATGTATGACCCATGAGTTATTTTAAAATATTTGAACAATAATCTTATATTGGATTAATAACAAGGCAGTCATTTTCTAAGCTAAATTCAGTTAGATATTGAGAGCATCCTCATACAAAGCTACACGAAACTTTGCTCCTACAGAATTGTAGCACCTTGCTTGGTTGCATCCATTCAGCTCATGATTACTAAAGGACTATGCAATTTTGAGACTCATCGAGTTTTGTCATATTTACTCTTACATGCATCTTATGCTTGTCAGAGAAATGCATTTCGCGTCATTTTATGTATCAGAATAAAATATTAATTAGCTCTGGTACCCAGTACGGCCCGCTGGAAACCGCAAAGCTGATGGAACTTTGTGGTTCGTTCCTTATGTACTGGATAATGATAACGAATTGATGTATTCAGTGCCACATCTTTGTAAACACAGTTTTGTTAGACACAGAAGGATGTTTCTACTAGAGATCTGTTTAGAATGATTTATTAATGTGCAATCATTGTATGTAAGCATGAAAATCCGAAGTGACCGTCTCAAGGTGATGCGTTCATCTTGTCACTCTAGACTGAACTACTGTAAGTGCTGTCACCCTTGGAAAGGCTCAGGTATATTGTGTTTAAAATTCACAATGATCTAAAGCAGAGTTTGTAACATTTTTAATAGTAAAAGGCTTCAAAAATGCAGCATTTACAAAAAAGTGTAGTTCAGGTATGAAGTAAATCTTTAAAGAATAGAGAAAGCATAATATTTTTATGCTTTATTATTTATCTTGAGGTGTTGACTGATGTTCTAAAAAAAGAATCAAGGAGATTGACCAACCAGAAGCTGAGATATAGCCAGCCAAACACAGGTCTACCAAAAAACATAAGTGTTTTGGTAGTCATCAACATATGACGTGTGAAATCGACTTGTGTGCCATTGGTCAATTAAGCCAACTAATGCGCTCTCCTATAACAATCACGGCGTTTTAATTGGTTTAATCCCTGGAAGTATAGAACAATCAAATTGGGCCTAACAATCATTGCTCTGAGAATTCCGAACCAGTCCCTCTGACGTGTAGATTAGTTTTAGAATAAAATAATTACACGCATCTGTTATTTCGCAACATTCTGCTATCACTTTCTACACATTATATTAGTTACATCATTTATTCTATACGCAGTTATATTATTATTTTGTATAATATGCATTATGATTATAATATTAATCATAAAAAATAATCATAGATAAGATAATAGATCAATAGAAAAATCAAATCAAAAGTTATCGTTTTCTTTTTTTACAGCAAGAGCAGCACGGTCAAGTTATTCTTTTTAAGATTATGGCTGTAGTGAACTTACAGTCTGTTAATAGTGACGATAATAATGAAAATCAACTAAATGCTGCAGTAGATACACAATAGAAAAATGATGAATGAACAAAAATTCACATTCTCATTTCTTATTCTAAACGACTTGCAATCGCGGATGTCGCATATAGACTAAACACGCGCCGTTCGTTGAACAGAGGATCTTCGGAGCATATCCGTGGAGATCGAGTTAAAATTTGAAGCACAATAGTCAAAATATGCTCTTCTGTTTTGACAAATCACGGCGAGGGGTTGTGGGCAAATGCCTTTACCACACAATGTTTGCTTGATTTTCCTGAGAAACCAAAGCTAGTCTGTAAATTATTTACTATTGCTAGAAGCTTTTCACATCTCGTAGCCAAAACAATCATTATGCGTAACAGCGGTAAGGGTGGACAACTCCGGCACATGAACATTAAGTCGATTTTATACGTCACGGTTTTCGGGATTTTCGAAGGGTTTTCCTCTGATTCTTTATTAGGTAGACCTGTGTTTGGCTGGCTATATCTAAGCTTCTAGTGGGTCAATCTCCTTGATTCTTTTTTTAGAACATCAGTCAACACCTCAAGATAACTAATAAAGCATAATAATATTATGCTTTCTCTATTCTTTAAGTAACTTGTAGTTCAATTCATAAATCAAGAAATTTTGTTTCCTTTAAATTTTAACAAATAGCTATATTAAACTTTCACAAAGAAACCTTTGGATTTAAAGTGAAACTTTATTGTTCCAATTAATTCCGATCGGTAAACACTTCGTTGAATTAAATTGCATTTGTTTAGCTCTAAAACTTGGGACTCGACTACTCTCTATTTAGAGCCATAAAATAATATGTGTTTTATTTTCCAGATTAAAATTAAAATATTTGAAAAAATTTATTATTAAAGGGCCATCTTATGTTGTTTTTATTAAATAGCAACAGCTTTATTACTCAAAGATTAAAAAATGAAGTATTAAGTTTTCACTTTAATTGCTTGATAGTGTACCATACATTCTTACAACAAGCTCATTTGAAAACAAATTTTATAATTAAATTGTATATTGACGAGTCAAACATGTTAAAAATAGATAAGGTGAAATATTAGTTTTCTTGAACATTTGCGTTAGCTTTAGATCACGCTCAGCTTGTCATGACAAATCAGCTACTCTGGATAGTTGATTTGCCACATCCCAGCTGTGCGGATTGAACTCAGTTATTAAGAGATAAACTTTTATAATGCACATAATGCCAGAAATTGGTTTTTAAAATTCTGTTTAAAGCTTAAACTTATAAAAACTGTGAAACCCTGAAAAGAAATTTATTTTTCAGCTAGAATAAAATTTACAAAAATTTGCAAAAATAATGTGTGCTTCCATCTACACGTAGGTACCGTAACCTGTACTAGCCTTTCAATTACCAAAAAAGTTACTTACCGAAAGAACTAGTCAAGTAGAACAGTCATAGCTTGTTCAAAAAAACTGGTTTGCTAAGAAAAAGTTTAATTTTATGAGATAGTTCTAATTTACAAAGAATACCATTTCGAAAGATTGTAAGCCAGCTCTAGATAACTTTGTAACTATACGGCGGCTAGAAAACACAGCTGTTACTATTAATACTGCTTTGTCAATTTATGTAGCAAATGATGAGAGTTACACTTTTTCAATGGATATAATTCATCTACTTGTTGACTTTTGAATAAAAAAAGTTACTTAAATCTTTTTTAAACCACAGAAACTGTACTTTTTTTTAAAATTTTCAACTTTTAAAATAAGTTTTTACTATTTTCAAAAGACTTGGTTAAACAACTAAAACTATTCAGCCTTAGTGTACAGTAATAGCAAACCGTAAACATCATTAAATATAAGGAACCTTTCAAACTGAAAAAATTGAATTGATGAAGGAATTTTAGGGAAAGAATTTGAAATGAAGTTAATTTTTAAATGAAAAATTCAAGTTGCAGATTGGTATGTCTTTCCAATTAATAAAACAATCAAGTATTTCTTTAGAAGCAATGAAATTGTAACCATATATTTTTCAGCTAAACTCAGCCTAGTGATCATACTTTTATACCATTTTTAAAGTTTTCATAATCACGAAAGATTAAAAAGGAAATAATTTAAAAAATAACATTATTACCACGGATACTTTAAACCCAGTCATAGATTAATAGGCTACCAACTACTATTATGGTTTATTAAAACATTTGAAATAGTTTGAGCACCAAGAGAATCATCTCAATGATATGACAAAGTAAACACTTTCGACTGAAAGGAAAATTTACTAACTACTAATATAAAGACAATGAATAATAATTTGTATTGAACAGAATAGTGCTATAATAATTACCTTTACGCTTAAGGGAATAGAGTAATATATGTGTGTATGAGAAAGAAAGCGTATTTACGTGTGAAAGTTTACAAAGCAGTGTATGTAAGTGATTGCATGAAGTGAATGATGAATTGTGACAATTTCGGTGTGTGCCCTTAACGATAAGCGTAAGCCCCACTGTGACTTCAGACTTAAGTTATTAATCATGCTTAAGCATAATCTTAACCCAATCTAATAATGGCTTTCTGTATGCTGTGAGCGTGTGGCTACAAAACAGTAATTAATCATGAATAACAGTTTTGAACCAATGAATCAGATTTGGTCAGTTTAACACATGACAAGTTGATATCTTTTGCTCTAGTAACTAGACTATATGCGATGCTTGGATTGATTGGGTGCAATGATACATGTTTACGCTATACAGTTGTAACTGTTAAAATCAGGCCTGTTTTCTCTGGGGCGGCTGGGCGGCTGAGCGCCCCAACCTTTTAGTGATTTTCGGCAGATAAGTACTAAGAATTGCAGTCTAAGCTCATTCACTTGTAAATTCCAAGAACTAATTTACTAGCAACTAGCGCTCTAGCGCAGCTAGCACTAATTGTGCTCTAGCGCTAGTTAATGAGTTCTTGGAAATTACAAGTGAATGAGCTGAGAGCACAACTAGCAATGAAGTGGAAAGGCTCACTAATCTAGTATTGGTTTCGCCTGACAAGAATGCAGTGAGTGAGAGATTCTTTTCTGCATTGAAGGGAATCAAAACATTGATGATGAGCACTCTGAGGCAGGCTCGTCTAAATAATCTTGTAATATTACACACATATAAAGAGGTTGAAATAGATACAGAATCAGATGTGAAAGATTTCTGTCGTGGACCCACTGACAGAACAAGAGCTTTTGCAATAAATAATTAATAGCTTCTGTTCTGTCACTGTCTCGTACAGAAATCTGTAGTGTCATGCGTTTTATATGGTTCGCTGAATAAATGTTGAATAAAGAAAAGGTTTTGCCTACCATGAAGCATAAACAATATATATAAGTAGTATGCTACAGGGGGGGGGGGGTCCGGGCTCACTTTTCACTCGATGACCTTTGCACTCAGTGACCCAATTTTTATCCCAAAGTCGAAAAAAAAACAATATAAATTACGAGATATACGAGATAGAGGTTTAACCGTTATATGAGCCAACCTCCTGTAGCATACTACTCTAGCCTATTTTTATATTGAACAAAACTTGTAATAAATAGGCATAGATAGCAAGATTGTAAATAGCACAGAATTTAAAGCAACCACAGAGTCAATAAGCATACTAGCTACCTTAGATCAAACAACTCATTATACCATCATATCAGTCAACCCCAAGCCAAATAAACACAACTCATATATAGTCACAATTTGTAATGTTGATACTAACAAAGAACTAAAAGGTTTTATGCTAAAGTATATATGTAGCTAATAACGCTACGCCTGTCACGAGATTTGTATACAATGGCTTGCAACAAAAATCTGATACCAGTGAACATACTTATCACTCCGTATTGTGGGCTAAAGATGAATAATTTATAATAAATGATAAAGATTCAATCAATGCCTGAATTTACATTAATGGATTCAGATGAATAAAAAGTCTTGATAGTGTTGATGTATTTTTTTCCTACTAAATATTATATTTTTTACAAATGGCAAGATTGTGAACTGAGGCTAGAAGAACAAAATTATGAGCCTAATAAAAGTTTGTTTATTTTTAAAAAATGAGCCAAAAAAATAAACCTAATGAACCTATAAGTTTTTGTTAATGTTGCACACCTTGACCCACGATACTTCTTCCAATATATAAAAGAGAACGTCATTTACCACCTGAACTTAGAAATCAGAGTGTACCAGTGTTGAGAGGTATTGCTAAAAGCGGCGATATAAATAATTATAAAAAAATGAAGCGACCCGAGTTATTGCGAGTTTAAGATGAAAATGTAAAAACTCATCACTCAATTGAAAAATAGTGTAGATTAAACAAAACTGAAGTGGAAACAATTTTTTTTAAACACATGCTATCTATCACTTAATTAAATGAGACTTTATAAACGATTAATAAACGATTATGGGATGAAAATAGTATTAAAGGTAAAGCATTTATAAAAATTGTGTAAATTCAAATGTAATTGTGTAAATTTAGAAAATATTTTCATAAATTCACAGAAAAATGTGTAATTTCAAATGTGTGTAAATTAAAAAAATATTTATGTAAGTTCAAATAAAATTAATTGTGTAAATTAAAAAAATTATCTGTAGAAACTCAAATAAAATTATGTAAATTTAAAAATTTACAATAACTGGAAAAACTACAAAAATTTTATTACAGCCTTATGTAATTATTTTTATTACAGCCTTAAGAATTTATGGGTGAGTTTATCAAGTTGACGAAAGAACACGACACTAAAATTGAAAGGTCTTTAGACAGTAAATGAAAATGAAGATGGGACTAATGAAATCAAAACTAAACAAACTAATTGTGAGTTGGTCGTTAAACTACCCGATGTTGTGGATGCTATTAATAATGAAAAAACTAGAATGATATATATAAAATCAGTTCATACAATAAAACTTGAGAGTGTGCCACAACCCGAATATAAAGATGAAGATTTTAAAAACGATGAGCTACCTATAAATTCGATTGTTCGATATTTATACAAACCCGGAGAAGAAGCTGGAAATAACAAATATAGAGCAACTGATCCAATTTGGTCTACAGATGCGTATTTTATTGATAAAATAAAACCTTTTGATGATCAAACCTCGTTATATACTTTACAAGGTAATGTAGACAGAACATTAATGAGAGAACAACTTCAAGTCATACCTCATGATACAGAAGATCTTGACATTGAACTAAAGCAATTTTATATCATGAAATATAAAATTACTTTACAATATAAAATACATTTTATATTATAAAATATAAAATTGGTTTCATATAACACTCAGTAGTCATTTGTTTTGCAACTTTTTTATTCCAAAGGTACTCGCCACCATTTCTGAACCCAACATCGCGAAGCTTTCTAGTTTAAAATCAATAGGCCTAATTTTAAAACCCATTTTTGTCAACGTGTATTGAGATTCTACTACTCCAACCGCCATTAACACTCTATTATATAATTTATTATGGCCATCTTTTAATATATCATTCGATGCCATTTATTATAGTATATAATCTCACATTATTCTCTGTTTTGCTGTTGAGACTGGAGGATGTGAGACTTAGGGTTGTAGAGGTTGTGAGACTTGGGGTTGTAGAGCTTGTGAGATTTGAGGTTGTAGAGGTTGTGAGACTTGGGGTTGTGGTGTTATCATTTCAAAAGTTTGCCATGGTGTATAAGCCATGCCAGCTACAATAACTCCTGGTAAAATATACATTTTGTATGTTGGCTTATCTTCACTAGGTTTGGACGCGAGATCTTTCAGCTCATCACTAGGTTCTGTTTTATTTTAGAGTTTCACACCATTCGGATTTTTCTTTTCCATTTTTTGATGCTTTTTTTTGCAACTTTTGATAGTCTACATGAGTAGCTGTAAACAAAGCCAAAGTAAGAGGCAATAAAAATACTCCCCATTTAAATTACAAAATAATTAATGTTTCTTTTATGGCTATATTTAGAAATGCTTCTTCGTTTAGAGAGTCCTCCAGACTCGTTTTATCTGTTATTGGAAGTACTTTTGAAACAAAAGTTGTATACGTTTTTTAAACTAATGTAGTCCACTGTTTATACATAAAGTTACTATCTATAATACTTTGTCCGTACTTGAAATAAAGCTTTTTAATTTCTTGATCTCCCAGCTTGTTTGTCTTCTTCAGTCTTTATTCGAGCAACTACCAGTTGTTCTTTGTACATTTCTATACTCGATGTAGTATCTACAGTTTCTTTAGGGTGTAATGTTACATTTGTCTCTGCCATTTCATAATACAAAAAATGAGTCTGTAGCTTTTGAAGGAAATGTAACTTTATGTTAAAAACTAGATAATTTCAGACAGATGACATATTACATCGATCATTTATTTAGACACCGATACTCTCCGCAATTGACATTGATAAACAACATGATGTCATTGACCATACCTTGTTTTATTTCGTCTTGCGCTTCTCGAGGTATCACATCATTTTCGCTGATTAACAGTTCAAAATGTTTTTTGGAAGGGTTTTTAGCCACCAGAATCCAGTGTAAATTTTCTTTAAAATGTTTTGGCGCTGATACGTAGTGCTGCGTTATAAACCACGTTGTCAGATTGGCGTGTCGAGTGATGTACAATGTTTGTTTAAATCTTTTTTGGCTCTACAATCATCAATAACAATTAAATACTTTTTGCCACTGAGATCTCTGCCTCTGGGATGTCCTTTGATCTAGTTTTTTAGATTTTGGAATGGACCACCATCAGTGATGACCCTGCATCTGATCAACCAAGAATGGTGATTAGAGTCATAAGTTTTGTTGTCTCTAAAGGTGGGACAGATAATGAATATGTAACTTAAATTGAATAAATAAAATTATTTTGCAATGTTAAGAACGTGATACGTTTTGCCAGAATTTGTTCTACCGCATATTATCGTGTTGTGAGGATGTTTTGGTAGTAGTTCATTCATATACAAATTTGCGAACTAAATAAATTTATTGATTCGTTTGACTTAGTTGATTGTTGGCGAATGTTATTATTTTGTTGCTAACCAAAAACACAAAGGCTTGGTAATCAGGGATCGTAACCTTTTTTCCAATCTTTAGCTGGTTGTAATCTTTAATTTCACGGCTGACTCTGTTATATTGACCCATCAATAGTTCTTAGATCTATGACTAAACAATAGTTGTCATCATAAAAGGACTCATGGTTTATTTGACTCTCAACACAACTTTCAGTGATCTTAAAATATTTTTTTGGCATTTTGATACGAATAAAGAGCTAGATAATTGGAAGTAAACAGCTGATTAGTCACGCAGTTGATATCTATTTAGATGTTTTTCATATTCCAATACTGATAATCGATGCTACGGGTGTTATCGGCTTTAAAAAACACGAGTATCTCTCTCAGACTCTCAAACGTAGTGGCTCCATTAATCTCAAATCTGATTCTTCTTTTGCAACATCTTTAGTCTTATGCACTTTAGAGTCGTTTATAAAATGCTAGTGGTTTATATATTTTTGCATGATACTTGTGGCTATACTAGACTCGAGAATGTACTCGTATTCTGAGCAAATGTTTTTAAGCTTGTATTTTCAACTAGCAAGCTTGAGGTGAAACGCTATATCATTATTAATAGCTTGCAGAGTAAAAACCGCATCAGTCATGAAAGATCTGAGATGAAACGCTTATCTCTCACCGTGCAATGATCGGAGAGTATCAGCCGCAGCCCGAATAATACTATGTCTCTTCTTTTTAGTGGCTACCGATTAGATACCTTTAATAGTCAACTCTCTGCTGTTCTCATTTTTAGGACACCAAAACTCTTTATATATAGCCCAATGATTATATTTAATACTGTCTGTAATAGTGGTTCCATTTATGATCATTTTATAGTTTTCTATTATTGCTGACGTGAGATGCTCGAGGACGCTGGTTTCATCTTCACCATCATTGAGTTTGAAATTATAAGTCAGGCTTAGTGATTGATGATAAATTACGCTGTTCTGTGTTAGTTTTGGCATTTTAACAACCAGCTCATCACCAGGACTTGCTTCCGATGGATTATGGTTTACTCTCGTGTGTACTTTATGCTCTTTTATACTTTGTCTATTTCTCGAAGACACTTTTTGGTTTAATTCTCCTTCATACATTAATTATATAATACACATAGAAGTAGAAGACAGAGATTTTGAAAAGGAAGGCATACTCGAAATGTATGTCGCGCAACAGACGTTTAATAATCTGACATTTGAACTGCCAGTAAACTTAGTCAAAAATCCAGAAAATAATGCCAATTATATTTTAAAACAAGCCGGATTGCCAGAAATAGGCACCATTATTCAAGCAAAATCTAATGGTAGAGTGAGTCCAGAATTTAAACGTTTCCTCTCGAAAATAATCGTCAATGAAAAACCAAAAACAGAGGAATAACTAAACCAAGCCATACAGCAAGCCATTTCCGATGCGAGATTACAACTCCAATCTTTTTTTAGATGTGATCCTGCCAAAGATATGACTAAAACTCAAAGACTAGATTTAACGGTAGAAGATCATTATAAATCGCAAAGATTTGATCGTGTACTGTCCGAGGTTAGCTACGACAAAAAGAAGATGTAAGATGGTCATCTAACATACTTAAGCAGCAATGGCAACTGGAAAGATCCAACTAACAAGCGTGACCTTAAAACTTTGTTAAACCTAACATGTCTAAACTTACGACTCAAGACAAATGCGATTTAGGATTGTTTAAACCGGTAACTAGTTAAACAGAAAGAGTTGATATGGCCTTTCTTGAAGGAGATTCTCTACAAAAACTGCCTCCAATCATGGAAACAAACTTCGATGGTCTTACAACGAGTTTAGACAATCGATTTAATACCATAGCAAACCTCTGAAATCAGAAATTTCGGAGTTTGAGGATACAATAATACAAGGATACAAGGAATACAAGGATTAGATCGAGTGGTGCAAATTCTCCATGAAAACATCCTGGTTTAGACGTCAAAACTCCTAACGGTAGAGCTAAGCATTGAAGCGGAAAAACAAAGACTCGAACAAGATTATGCGATCACTGAGGCTCAAGCTACGATCAAAAGATTAGAAGGTTTTTAGATTTTAGATAGTTTAAACGTCCTACAAGAGCCGGCCTATTGTCAAAGATGATAAACTAACGTTTTGGGAATAGGTTAAACTATTGTTTTCTGAGCAAGGAGTGACCATTGGCGCGTTACTATAAGCTATAGGTTTATTGATTGGATTAAGAGTGAAAGCGGAGTGATTAAGATTAAGAATTAAGAGTGATAGCGGCAGCAGCATTGCCCGGTTTAATTGGGTCATTAGCATCAAATTTACTAAAAGGTGGAGCGGAGGTAGTCTTATTCTTTGCTGAACACATTTGGGCTCCGGGGATTGGATTATTAACTTATCAAACATATATTAACCAGTCTGAAATATGTAAAAAACATTTTACATATTATTTTAAAGCGGCAATCACGCCAGCAACACTAGCCGCTGTTCCCACTCTAACAAACAAGGTTTTATATTTTTGCTGTTCATTTTTAGGTGTATAGTCTAATGTCGGCTCCTCTAAGTTCGAATGTGGAAGTTATGTAGGTTTTTATTCACATAATTTTTGATATACATATATATCAAATATATCATATATATATATATATATATATATATATACATGTATATCAAAGGCCGAGTTCACCGAATATATCTCATTGGCAGCCTCTTTTTTTCTACATATTTGGGTATTTAACCACTTTTAATTTAACTGACTCCTGGAGACCAAAATTTCGATCCTTATAACAATCCTTATAATAAAATGGAATATCTAAAGTTATTAAACGACCTTAATGTTAGACCTCAAAATATTCCCAAGATTGATCAACCCGCCAAAGGTCTCGGATTTATCATTTTAGGCAGTGGTAGTAAACTAAGTCATTTACAAAAAAGGTTGGCGGATCTAGGCCAGAGCAACAAACCGTATCCAAAATATCTATCAAGCAGTACAGATACAAGGGATATAGATGTGTAACAACGTAGGGGTGCATGGGGAAAACTTTTATCAGTTTCCTGAATGGAATTTTGGTGCGGGTACTAAAATTGTTTTGGTAACTCAAGACCCGTTCGACTACAAGAGGGTCATTCTAACATTTTCCATAGATTTGCCAAATACCGAATTATTCATCATTTTAAAATATTCCTTTTCAAAATCTGACTTGGCTTCTTCTCTAAGATTTGTATTAAGTTTGATATACGGCTCCATCCAAACCCACTCTTTAAACTTTGGTATTTTATGTGTTTTCGTTATTTGTAAACCCATGTCTAAATAAGTTCTGAGGGCCTTGTGATGTACCACATAATTCTTTTTATTTGCTAGAATGGGTATAAACTTTTTAATTTTACCAATTGAATTTTATATTGTTCGGCTAGTGACATCATATAACCGGAATACTCTGTGGGGATGATTGTTTCAAGAGACGCTGGAAAGTCATTGTGTTCATCGTATGATTCTTTAGGATATCTCAATTCTGCTTCAGCAAAATAACCTTCATCATCACCAATTTTTTCTAGCAACTTGACTCATTGAATTCCGTGAGTAGGAAGCTTTCTAGACATTGCCCATCTATACAAGTTGTTCATATCTGTGTGTACGTACATTATATAGCAGTTTAACTGCATTTGATCATAGTCTATAAGATAGGGATAATTGGCTTTAGCATATCTCAGAGATCCACAAGTCCCCCTTTCATCTAATACCCGACTCACACAAGTTGTATATGTCTATATCAACCAATAGCTTTAGTCGAATTCCAGTCCTTTTTAACAAAGCATCCCGGCTTAGAGAAGGAGAGGTAATGTAATGGCAGCGATCAAGTTTATAATTGTCCTATGCTAGCTTTCGAAAGCTTTCAAACATAGCCGTAAGCAACAATACATCAGTTTTTAGATACATGTCATGATACTCCCCCAAATCTTTAACATTTAATTGTTGCCATACTTTTTGAGCGTATATATGAGCGGATTGTTTAACACCAGCGTATCCATTAAGAGAAGATTTAAAAGATTTTTCAGGAGATAAAGACATTTCTTTACATCTATCAAAAGAGTTCATATATTCGTACGGATAAACATATTTTATTGATAAAAGCTCATGATCATCAAGATGAGCCGCTCTCAAATGAGACAAGTTTTTGAGATTAGCTACCAATCATTTGAGACTAATGTTTAAAAATTGTAGCGAGTCGATAAACTTAAATATCTTGGCAATGGTCATTGACATGTATTTTTTATGTGTATTGGCTATGACATCTACAGCCGCTTTTTCATTATAAACTTTGGTCATGAAAAGAAAATCATAGTCTCTAAAACTGTGAAATACAACTACAATTTTATTCAAAACTCTAAGTTTCAGACAACATTTGGAGTGAGCCGGACCTCGGTACAAACCAAGCACATGGTCATGGTCTCTAACTTTATCATTGAATAAAGATGTTCTACATATCCAACAACGAGTAGCGTTTTGAAATTCTTGTTTTTGTTGTTGGGTCATTATAATAGGGTTTTTGGTATGGATTTTAGTTGACGATCAATTTCATTTAGTTATTTGTAAAAAAATTTCATACAGTATTTTTCTCTGTAAAGTTTAAATCTCAAAGATTTAGCTTGTGAGTTTATCAAGTGAATTACAAACTTGCAAGGTACGTGAGCATTATATTTTATAATACACTCAAAATCTCAATATACTACATATGGAACTTTTTCCATGTTTTTATAATTCAAAAAATTTAATACGAAACCTATTGGTGGCATTTTGGTTTTACATTTACCATCATGTAGCTTTAAACATTTGGTTATATGATCTTGCAATGTTCTGTCACAATTAAAGTGGTTTAAACATCTCAAACTGCAATAATGTATCGCTTTGTGATTAGTTTGTTTGTGAAACAAGGCTGATATACTTTTAATCCTCATGTAGGCCTAATGCTCTCTATGCCATAAAAGATTCACAGCCAGTAATTCTACATTATAAAGCTTGCTATCAATATGCAAAACATGCAGTTCATTCTTTTCAGTCCACTCAGAGACATTTATAACTAAACCATTTTCCTCTGGAAATTTCTTTATTTTATTAATTTCAACAGGATATTCCAACTCTGAGAGATTTACACTAGTTTCATAAGGTTTATATTTACTCACATGCTGAGGGTTGTCTTTTATTTCATCATGATACAAACAGGATAATACAGCCTACAAAAAGCATTTGTTATCATCATTTTGTACATTTATTACCGCCCTTTTACTAGCTAGTGTCTTGGGTGTCAGAACATACCAAGCACTTTTGAGAGGTTGATAATTGCAAAATTCCATATAGACTGTCAAAATCTGTATGATAGTCCAAGCAGAGCTATTTTTGTGTACGTGTCTACTCCGCGTTTAGTCGAGTCTAATTGATGATTTATAAGCATATCAATATCTACAGTTTTTAGTAAGATTACTTTGGAGCCTCCATTTATACCTCAAATGTTACTAACGGCTATATGAACATTTTCTCAAATAAATTTGATTTCCATACTCATTCTAAACATTTTGCCTATACCTATCCAACCTATAATTAGCGTGATTAGTTGTGGGCGTATCGATTGTATTAATACACCAATGTCACTCGCATGGAAAAATCTCACATTTAGCGACAACTTTGTACCGATATCTAATATCATTTCATTAACAACTACTCGCTGCGGGCCTTGATCAAAACAATCAGTCCCTTGTAGAATAGTTTTATCAACTCTTGTTTTTTCATTTTATGAGGTTTGACATCAATATTGCTAGCTATCAATTTTAACTCCTGTACTGTTTTCCTTTCTAATGTCGGAGATAGCGGTACAGAATTATTGTTAACAATATCTTTGAGTTCAGCTTTTGTTAATCCTTTGCATCAGGGGATGTCCAAACTTTTAAACTTTTTAATAAATGTATTTTCAGTGCATTTACATTGGATGCTGCCATTTATATCAGAGACTTATTTAATATCCTGAAAATCAATTTTAGACATTGTAGATATTTACATCACTTTGAAGATTTGCGGTGAAAAGGGTAGCCAGTTTACGAGTGAGTAACCAAAACGCTAATCACAACACTTTAAACTTGCCATCTCGGTACACCACGCTATCAAGTCACAAACAGAATTTGTAAAAATAATTAATAGAATCATTACAAAATCTTGTTTGCAATAAATCTAAATCTTGTTTTGTGAGATTTTCAACAAATCTAAATCTTGTTTCATGAGATCTCCAACATACATGTAGATATAATGTGTCTACTTTATATTTATGGTTTACAACCAAGAAAAGTCCCGTTATATTTATATTTAAAGATATCATTTACAAATGAGCCCACAATACGGAGTAATAAGTCTTTCCGCTGGTATCAGCTCTTTGTTGCAAGCCATTGTATCTAACTCTCTTGCCAAGAGTAGAGTTATCAGCGATATATTTTAGCATAAAAACTTTTAGTTCTTTGTTAGTATCATCATTACACATTGTGACTATATATGAGTTGTATTTAGTTGGCTTGGGGTTGACTGATACGATGGTATAAAGAGTTGTTTGATTTAATGTAGTTAGTATGCTTATTGGCTCGATGGTTGCTTTAAATTCTGTGCCATTCACAATCTTGCTATCCATGCTTATTCGTTGCAAGTTCTGTTTACTATGAAAATTGGCTAGAGTAGTATGCTACAGGAGGTTGGGTTATATCACGGTTAGACCTCCATCTTTTATATCCCGTATTCCCATGACCAGACACGAATGAAGTGATTGTTTGGGTGCTTTATGATAAATGGATGTGTGCACACAACTCACGAGAATTATCCATCAACACCTTCGCAAACCCTTGTACCGAAATCTCATCAACAAATTTACCCATTTTTGAATTGAGTCATTTAAGTATAATAACAACACAAAACACATATAAACCTATTTAAATATGTTACTAAGTCTTTTAAATTTGTAGACAATATTCTACACCTTACTCATCTGATTGGATTATACACAAATAGACAGATTAATTTGGCCTAAAATTGTTATTAAAACTTGACAAGCCGTTTTTAATCAAAATTAGTATCGGCCAACGAAACGCCGATAAGGCCGTGCGACAGAGATCAGAACCATTAAGTCGTGCACATTTCAGGAAAAAACATGCACATTTCACCAGTGTATGACATTGTCCATTTGCCGAAGGTTTTTGTAATTAATGTAGAAGTACTGAAAAGTAATCGTTTCATTATTGCCGTTTTTAATATCTGCAAAATTAAGTTATAGGCCTACACTTTCTTACAGATATACAGTTATTTCTATGACAACCAACTAAAATCTGCATAGATTTTTAAATTCAGCATAATCTTTGCATCTAAATACAAAAATCTAAATAAATATCACAACTTGTTGATATTGGTTGCTATGTCGTTTTGAAATTTAAACAAAATTGTGCATTGGTTATCGTTTCTCAAAATTTAACACAAGTTTTCTCAAAACTGTGTTTGCGCACTAATGGTAAACATGCATTCAGTTTATTGACTATAAGATCTGCTGGAATTAAGCTGGAATCAATTATTTTTTGCAAAATAACTGAAAATTTTCTCCTTCTGCTAGTGAAGATAATTCTAAATCTCACACACCTGACTTAACCATGGTTTCTTTGATCATGACCCATTTCTTCACTTTGATTAAAATCGCTGTCAAAACCATTTTGCATTCAACACAACCAACTTTCAAACTGTGTATATTAAACAGCAGCTTGCCATTTTACTTCTAATATTGCATTTCTCTTATTGCAAGGAAGAGATAAAACAATAATTTTTTCCTTTCATTTGCTGTTTGTTGTGAATAATAACACCCAGTACATTACAGCTACTATTGCAGCTGCTATTGCAGTTATCCTATTGCACTGCAGCGCCATTTGACTGCTAATATTGCATTTCTCAACCAGCAGTACTCTTTCTTTTTTTCAAGATCACCTTGGTCGTGGGCTGTATGACAAGGAATTTCAAATTTTTTTTTCAAACTCGGGATAAAAATTGGGGTCATTGAGTGCAATGGTCGCCAGAATCCCCCTGTAGCATATTACTCATTTATGTAGATTTTGATGCTTACAATTGAATGCCTTTATACATACTTTGAGGGTTGTTGATGCTTAAAAGGTTCAGAGCCCAAACTCCGTTGGCGGCTCACACTGCCCCCAAACCCCCAAGGTATTCATAACAAGTTGCCTAACATTTGCAGCCTCAATTTGCAACCGGGAATACAGGCCTGGTTGAAATACTCCTCCCTTTGTATTACAGTAAATATGCCTAGAACCTTAACTATTTAAATGATTCTAATACTTGCTTTCCGTAATTTGCTTTTTTCACATAGCTTTTCGCAAATTAAACATTCAAGCTCAATAATTTAAAACCTTAGTTAAAATTACGTACTGCGGTTACAGAAACCTGACTTTTGACCTGAACCTTGTAGAAACTTAAATTGATTATACTACTATCAAACATGCATGCGATCGCTGGATAATTTTTACTAATATTAAGACTTGCCTTCTCAGTTTTGTTAAAAGATGCCGAGATGAAAACTTCAAAAAAAGATCAATACAAATATAGTTCAATTAAAATGGAAAAAAAATTAACTTATAATGCTTTTAAGTCCTAAAAAAGATAAGAACGTTTCAGCAGCACTTCATGTACTTATGACTTGCGCTTGCTAACTGACCGGTGACTATGACTCGCTGCTACCATACCCTAACCAGATATGAAAGGATACCATAGAACTTCTGCATGTGCTATATTAACCAGTTACCAGCCTAACATTAATTTACATGTAATTTATGATTGAAGTGACTTCACACGCTTTACATTAATATGCTAGGCTTTTTAATCTAACACTACTTATGAACAGCCTCAACTTAAACTTTGATACATATCATACATATACTTTCATTATCTTGTCTTACAGACTCACCTGATCCTCAAAACTATTTTTTTATCAAGCTGAACCTTTTTTTACCCACTTTTCACTCAAGACTATCACAATTCATTTGCACAGACTATTCTTCGCAGCTAAAATTGATGTGTATTTTGTAAACCCAACCTACCTAACCTTCGATAATGCTTATCCCTATTCATCCCAACTATGTCTTTCACTGCATTACTTTCACAACTTTCCAGGTTCATTTACATTCATTATTTCTCACACCTAACACATACACTCTGCGGAGAGATATAATCCTCTCCTTTTCCATCTCAGCCCCCCCTCTATCCCCATTATTGCTAAAAATATAACATGAACTATATAACCTTTCTACCTGTTATTTTATGTGTTTGTGTTATCATAGTGAAGAGCAGACAAGACTAAATAGCATGGCTAAATGAGCTTTACATAAAATGGTTCATAATAAATAATAATAAGGTAGCCAACAACTTAATATAGCTAAACCTTATGACATCATAAACATAAACATGACACCTTTCTGCTCATATCATTGATTATGCACTTGTCACATCATCAAACAAGGCACTTGTTTCCTCACATTATATATTCCACAATAACTGATCAATGGTCAACAAAGAAAGCCATCATACTGAGTATCTAACGTTATTCATAGGCCTAGTCATGTTTCAGAGTGAATCTCAAACATAAAAATGTAAAAAATGCGCAGCTTATGCACCCCAAATCCACAACAGTACCATCTCATTGGTAACAACCACCAAAATGGGGTAAAATAGTACCATCTCCTTGGTAACAACCACCAAAATGTGGTAAAATGGTATGAATATGAATGAAAGATATGATTAAAGATATGTAAGCCCACCAGCTGTGTGAATTCTATTACCTCCTCAGTAGTAGTCTTGAGATGAAACGAGACTGATTTACTACGAACAACCTCTTTTAGTCACCTATTGACTCTTTGTGTTTGGGTAACACACTAGTATCTTTGCTTACTAGCAAGCAACATTTGAGCTATCATGTGTCTATTCACATCAGTCTCTACTAGCATTCATTACATATTATACTATTCAATAGAATCACACTAGCGTACAATACGCCTTGGTCTAGAGGATTAATAATACTGCATATTGACGACCTCACATCATAGCTGTTGTTATTTTTGACACCTCTTAAACAATTAACATCATGCAAAAATGTGATATCGTAATAAATAGAAGAAAAGCCTTAAGAAACTTGTAGACTAGTAAGATTGGATGAGTAACTCAAATCAATCTGACACGAAATATTAACTCTGAGCAATGAAGGAACTTTGAAGTGTTTTTATCCAAACGTTCGGTGTCTGCTTAAGAGCTTGTCTACAAGGACTCAGAGTTGTCACACCCTCAACATCGCCTGAGCTATTTATTATTAATTAAAGTCCAAGTAACAAACATACTAACATTGATTTGCGAAATGATTTGTTTTAATACATACATTATATTGCAAAATAACTGTACTCACTTTACAATAACAAGGCTATTGTAACCCTGCCAACCGAAAGTTTTGCTTCGAGTTTTGCAGTTTTTTAAGTTTTAAAGTTTTGCAACCTAAAGAAGCCAATCCGGTCCCACTAGAAGAAGTTCCGGGAGAACCGAAATCAAACCCGGAGGAGACTGAAACGACTCCGACACCAAAGACTTCATTGGAACCTGTCCGTCACAACTCAAGACCGGTCCAGACGACTAGAATGCCGGACCGGTTTGGGAATAGGTGTGCTACTCGATGGAGTCACCGGCAAATGATCCGGAGGTGGGACAACGGGACAACCAGGTAGTTCTCATGGCCGCTACTAATGCCCTTCTGTTGGAGCACTCGCTCACCCCGAATGCCCTCAGTTTGTTGGAGAACTTGGATGACGCATGTGATGCGTCTTTGCCTGAACTATTGGCTTCGGTCACCAGGAGCTTGAAAGAAGCTGAGGAAGCCCTAACTGCACCAAAGCCAGTTGATGTGGCAGCAGACCAGATAGATCGGGAGTGGGAGAAGGCGGCCGCCGAAGTCGGCATGAGCTGCCCCGGGGCAGCTGCCTCAGACATGGATGTGGAGGACCTGGACAGAACCCTGAGAGGAGAGGAGAAGGTATGCCGAGTGGCTACCATAAGCTCTCTCCCAAGGTCTTGATTGGAGACAGTGGTCACCAATAGAGGGGAGAGTGTAGTAGAATGTGATCCACTGAGTGCTCTGCCTAGAGCTGAGCTAAGCCGGGGCTGTGCTCAGTCAGGCAGAATAACGAGTTGAGAGTTAAGCCAGTTAGAGCCAAGCCAACCCGAGTAGAGCCAAGCCGAGCCGAGCCGAGCCGAGCCGAGCCGAGCCGAGCCGAGCCGAGCCGAGCCGAGCCGAGCCGAGTAGAGCCAAGCCATAGCCGAGCCGGGTCAAGCCCAGCCAAGCAGAACGAGAGGCGGAGCCTACCAGCTATATAAGCACGAACATTTGCAGTAGAGAGCAGAGCTGTTCTGGGCCTGTTCATTGCTTGTCACTTGTTTCATTTCTTGTACACCTTGATGAACTAAGCAGAAATATATGTATAATTGTACTCATGCACGAGTCCTGTACCAGTGGAGGAAAGTGAGGGTCGCACAAAACCTTTACAACATTTAGCTGTCGTAAATATGAACAATGATGTAACTGACACACCTGAGGCGCTGATGGTTCCTACAAATGTTACAAGTTTGCTATGTTCTCGGGATGTAATGAATCCCACACGTTTTCCCTGTGGCTGCAATCACCCCTTCAGGGTCTTGTGCATTTGTTAATCCTGATTCATCCATGTTATAGATGTCCTAGAGTCCAAAATTGTAACTGAAAATATGGTAAAGTATGTTTAAAAACAAGTTCAAGTAATCAGACAATAGAATAAAAATGGGCAATAAATGCAATTTATTTTCTATTGGCTGTCTAGTTACCTGTCCATAATCTCAGTTACATGTAATTCGGTGAAAAAGGATTCGACAGTTGGTTTGTTAAAGCTACTGTTGGTTTGTTGCTTGAGTTATGAATGTTGCTTCGGGTCATCTGACTGACAATCGATGGCGGTTGTAGAACTATCTAAACTAGTAATTGCCTGTAAGTTAAAGTGGCTTATAATTGCATTATTTTTTAAAGTCCAATCAGATATAAAACAAAACTAGTTAATGAATTATAGAAATATTACTAGCGGGTTTGTTACGGATCCAAGACAGTGGAACTTGTAGCTCATTTTGGCTGGTATACTCATATGCTAATTCAAGTGTTTTATCCTTGGAAAGGCCGTACATGTAAAGTGAATCAGCTAGTGTGGTTAGATGAATAGTCAACTCCTTCCCCATAGCGACTGTAAAAACCATCTTAGCCAACTTACATTTAGTTTCCGAATAGATTGCTCCTGAATCTTTGCCTTTAGATCCTTCATTCTTTCTTGCTTTATATCTTGTTAATGTTATTTGGTCAACACCATGTTTTTAGGCAGCTTGTCTCATCAAAGTGCCCATTGTGACATCTTCTAAAACATGATATAAGGATTCCTTAGTTTTCTTACAACACTGTGTCTTCTTCATGTATTTACGAAGCATATAAAAAAATAAAAATTTCATTTGAAAACGGTACCAAACATAAAAACTTTGATGCAGGGTATTAGTTGAACAATGTGTTCAATTTACCCCAATGAAAGCGGTTCAGTTTATCACCACCACTTTTTTTGCAATGTCAACTATTTTCTGCCAAGAGCAATGACTGAAGAGTTGAAAGTTAATCCATCTACTAATACTGACATATTGACCATCAATATACCACAATATTGGAATCTATAAGCCAATACTTTAAATTTTACACAAATATATCATTATTAAACAAATTTTTAGTTGATGAATGAAAAATAAGAAATTTCACTCAGCAACTCACCATATGTATTTTCTTTCAAAATGTCTGCTCAGGAAGTGATATCATATGTGCTTTGAGCTAAATGTAAGAGTAGATAATTCTAACTATGGCAGTCAGGAAGATAATTGGGGTGGTTCAACTTGTACCAACGTTCAAATTACCTAACCCTTTTCTATTATGTGTTTGCAGATGTGTTGCACACCATTTGATAGCACTATGCTCATTATTCAGACTGAGAACATAACTTGTTTTTTATTATGCATAAAACACCATTTATTGCTTCAAACTATCGCCAACGTTTAAATTGGTGCAACAAGCTATTGTATGAGATTGGAGTAAAACACGATGTCTATGAATGGCTGGCCCTCAAAAAGTCAAGTTTTGGTGCAAGATATGATGGCATTGTTTAGACTGGAACTCGTAAGATAAGGACCAGCCACATAAATTGTGAACAACCATCTTGACCCGTGCCACTTTACAATGTTTACTGAAAATACAAACGATCAAATTCTCAACATCGCATTCTGCTCACTTGTTGAATAACACTCTGATAGATTTATTAATGTTTGTAAGCATAGCACGTTATTTCAACATAGTTAAATGCATGTTGTGAATATATTTTTTACTTTTATTTTGATACCACTGAATGTCCTAAGTTGCCCGGGTAATAAAAGCCTTTGCACAGGAAGTTTATATTTATTTAGCATATAACAACACTTACTATTCTAACTTTGAAACTTAATATCAAGAGGAAACTGTTTTGCAATGTTTAAATAAATTAAGAGAAAAAATAAAGCGACTGTAAAGCTTTTCAAACTTTTTCAAACAACTTTTAAACTTCAAAGTATAAGGAAAATATTTGCTGCAGGTGAAATAAATTAAAAAAAATAAAATGACTATAAAAAGGTGTAGATGCAGATGTGAAATAATTAGCAAGTAATAGCTAAATTGAGGCGGGTTTGCTATGTTTACAATAACATATGATTCAATAATGATATGATTAATACAAACTAAGAAAACAAAACAAAAATTCTGAACATGTTGAATTAATAGTGTAATAACAATTATTGCATAGAAGTGTATGTGCATGTGTGTGCGTGCGTGTGGTTGTGTATGAAAAAGGTTACTGTTCCATCAGAAGCTATGCATCCAAACTTTGAATACAACAATACTGGTGCCTCTCGATATTGGTACAAATGTCAAAATGAGATATTATACTTCTGGTAACTTTCAAAATTTATATCAAAAGAAAAAATTGTTGTGCGGGTCAAATAAAAAAAGCAAACAAACAAAAGAACATAAACAAAAGAAAACCAATATCGAAGTTTTTAAACATAAATGTGAAATAATTGGCTAGTAAAAGCTAATTTAAGTCTGTTTTGTTAAGATATATGATATATTGCTACAATAAAAAAGTTTAGGTCAAGCTAACTCTGTGCAATACATGTAGATCTAATAAATAAAAATTTTGTTTAGCTATTTACTAAATAGCCATAGCTAATGGTTTTATAAACTCGGTTTTAAAGGCACCAGTTTATTACCTACTGTAAGAGTAAATAAACCACATTTTTATAGCTTGTGGTATTATTCTTACAGAAACGGATGTTATTGCTGACAAGTACGGGATACTCTTAAACATTACCACTGAGATCATTGCAAGAACAGAACCCGGAAACCTATACAGCATCCTCAGTATACACAAGTATGTCTTCGGAAGTAGATAAGTTATCTGAAGCAAAAACGGATCAAAACCAAAATATGGAAGAGCAACAAAAAGATTATCTGAAAGAAAATAATAAACTGATGGAATTACTGGTGAAAGAACAAACTGAGGCAGCAGCTAAGTTAACACCATCAGCAGCCTTACCCAAGTTTTCAGAGTAATATCCAGCAACAGAACTATTGATTGATTACATGAATCGATATGACACTTTTGTAGCATATCACCCTATACTTGAGGAAAAAAAAGCAAATGTGTTCCAAATTATTCAGTCACCTGTTTTCTACCAACAGACCAGCAACATGGCTGGCCAACTGGAGACTCCAATACTTATAAATGAAATTACTATGAAAAAAATAGATTTCTTAGAAAACAATTTGATCCTAGGCGGTTCCTAGTACATGAATGTTATATATTCTGGCACACTATGAAAAAAATATCTGGAAAATCTATTCATGAAATAGCAAATAGAATTGGACAGGAAGTCACTACTTGTGTCTTTCATAGTATTATTGATTCACTAGATCAAGCTACTGTATAAGAACATGGTTTTTCTGCTCATTATATAATGAAACAGTTCTCAAAGCACTGTTTTAAATACAAGAAAATGAGTTATATTTTAAAAGAGCTATTGAAAATGAAACTGAACCAGAGGATGCGGCTAAAATAGCTAAAGAAACTGTATATGGAGAGCCACAAAGAGTCAACAAGGTACAACCAGATCATAGAACTAACACACCAACACGAACTTCAAACTACAAAGAAACAAGACAAGACAACTTTCAATTGCTACAGATGCAATAAACTACGCATACTGCTAAGGAATGTCCTTACAGATTTGCTAAATGTAGTTTTCTGCCAGAAATAAGGACATATAGGAGTTGCCTGTTGAAAAAAGAAAGCGACTAATAATAAAAAGCTTATAGCACAGAAATCTACAGCAAAACCACAGCTTAAAACTATCTGAAAAATTCATATGGAACCACTTCAAAAGAATATTGAAATAGAACAACAGATCCTAGAAATGGAGTTACATGCAAGAACCTGTGACAACTTTATTACCGAAAAAGTGTGTTGTAGACTTAAAAAACTTGTACTCTTTACAACAACTACAAACTACAAATCTGCTTCAAAACATCCTATTGAAGTAATTGGACGGTGCCAGCTGAATACTAAAACAGTAAAAGGAAACCACATTGCTTGGGACTTTATAATTAGCTGGGTTTCTAATCTCAATGTGATAGGAGGAGGAGCAATCAACCTATTCAGGATATCAATAGACAACCTGCTCAACCAACAAACCACTACGACTTGTAAAGTAGTAGACCAAGAAACAGCTAACAAAGTCTACAATAAACTTGCAAGCACCTCTGCAATAAATTGCCTGGTCTATTTAACAACGCTTTAGGCTGCACAAAAGATTACAAGCTAAAATTAAGTTTTAAAGCAGATGCAAAACCAGTGTTTCACAAGCCTTGCCCTGTTTCATTTTTTATTCAATAGTGATTAAATCTAGCTTACGAAATCAAAATTCACAGAGGAATCTGGAAGCAGTTATCGATGTACATGTAATACTGGTATCAATTTAATTTGCTACAGTTTAATCGATATGACACGCCTGTAGTTCCAGTCAGGAAAGCCCAACTTTCTAGCACTCATCAAAAATTCGTCAGAGTATGTGGAAACTACTCCCAAACAGTCAATCAACAATTGGAGACTAATCGGCAGCCTATACATTTACTTGAGGTCTTGATGAACCAGTTAGGAGGAGGGTATGGTTACACTAAAATTGATCTAGCTGATGCATACAACCAAATCCCGCTTGGACCAAACAGTCAGAGAAAGCTTGCTCTTAGCACTCAAAAAGGAGTACTACTAAACAGATGAGACTTCCGTTTGGAATCAGTTCAGCACCTGGATATTTTCAAAAGTTAATGGAACAATTAGCAGCTGATCTACTAGGCATAGCTGTATATTTAGATGATATACTGGTTAGTGGTACTGATGCTACAAGTCATTTACAGAACTTGTGATAACCACTTACATGACTGAATGAGACAGGTTTACGATGTCAAAAATAAAAGTACCATTTTGCTCAACCCTCAGTAAAATATTTTGGCCATCACCTTTTAGAAAAAAAGAGGTTTAAAAGAACTAAAAGGAGATGCTGTTAAACACATGCTGGCACCTACTAACATAAACCGTTTATGTTCATTTCTTGGATCAGTACGGTTCTGCAAAAGATTCCTACCTCACCTAACAAAGATTACAAAACCATTACATCTGCTAATTAGAAAGAATGTGCAGTGGAAGTGGAGTGCAGAACATGAAAACAGTTTTCTTCAGCTAAATCAACTGCTGACTGCTGACGCAGTTATTATACACTTCAACTCAAAGCTGCCTATAGGAATAACATGTGATGCTTCTGAGACAGGAACTGGAGCAATCTTATTTCACAGATAAGATGATAATAGCAAAATACCTATTATGCATGCTTCTGAAACATTGACTGATGCTCAGAGAAAATATGGTCAGATTCAAAAAGAAGCACTACATATATTACTTGCTTTAAAGAAGTTTCACTAATTTCTCTATGCCAGAAAATTTGCTGTTGTTACTGGCCACAGAGAATTGACATCAATGTTTGCACCAAACAAAGGACATCCTTCACTTTCTGCTAACCAATTAGCAAGAAAGGATCTCTTACTCAGTCAATACAAATATGAATTTGAACATAGAAGTACTAGCAAACATGGGAATGCAGATGCTCTTAGCCAACTACCTGTGTGACCAGATAATGTGTTTGACAAAAAAAAGACACTGCTGACATAGACATAATTTCCACCATTAAAACTATAGGAGCTCAACTAAATCCTACAGATCCAGGAGTAATAGTGAAAGAATCTTCTAAAGTCATTGTTATCTCTACAGTAATGAGATATGCAACAGAAGGATGACCAAACTAAGTGGAAACAACCCCAGTCACTTCTGAAATCAAAAAATTTAAGAAAAAATAAAACTCACATTTTGTGTGTAATGGTTGTTTACTTTGTGGAATTAGGTAGTAATTCTTACCAGCCTATAAAAAAGTGCTGAAGTTTTGCATATCGAACATTTTGGGATACAAAGGATGAAACAGCTAGCACGCAAAAGAATATACTGGCCTAGAATGGGTGCTGACATTGCGGAGACAAGCGAGTTGTGTACATCGTGTGCTGAAAATGAAAAACTACCTTCAAAGTATACTGTACATTCCTGGATGCTACCAGAGAAACCATGAAGTTGTCTACATTTACATGTAGATAATGCTACCAACTTTATGAGAAGTAACTGGCTAGTTCTCAAAGATGCGTACACCAAATATCCCTGCATTCACAGGACCTGTTCTACCTCGACCAAATCAGCTACTGATCTCTTAGAACAAGATTTTTCACACTTTGGCTATCCACACATATTAGTTACAGATAATGCTATCGGCTTAAAGTCCGAAGAGTTTTGGCATTGTTGCAATTAAAGAGGAATTACACATTTATCAGGAGCTCCCTATCATCCTGTGACAGATGGAGCTGATGAGAGAATGGTGCAATCAATTAAACAAGTTTTGAGGAAGTCTATAGCTTACCACTTCATGCAGCATTAATAGATGTCCTGATGAATTATAAAAGAACAACTTTAGAGAAATGATGTTTGCCACATGGAAACTGCCACATGGAAGGCAAATCCCAGGCAAAATTGACACAATTATTCCATCAGCAGCCCATTCGACTTAAGACAGACAATCTAAAAATGCACAGTTTCTCAATAACACAGTACACAAGATTCACACCTATCAAGTTGGAGATCCATGCTATGTGATATACTGTGACACTAGAAGATTCAATCTGCTTCGATGGGTTCCAACATTGGTGACTAGATTCTATGGCTAGCAAGGTGTTCATGTTAGAGTATGGCCAAGTAGAAAACATACATCGAGAAAACATGTAGAACAACAACAACCTAGATTAAGCACAGAAGAAGACTTAGACCCTTGAGATAAATCTCACACTGCAGATAAAGATACTGACAGACCACCTATTCCTGTATCTCCTGAAGAAGCAGTGTGTCAACCAAAGAGACCAAATCCTAAACATTCTCTGGACACTGATTACGGACTAGATAATCCATGTAGATTATCCAGAAGGAGAACGCAAACGCAATTTTATTTGTAACCTTTCATCGGTTCATTTTATCTCCAGACTAGTGAGAAGGTTATATATTGCTATAATGAAAAGGCTTAGGTCAAGCTAACTTTGTGCGATATATCTAATAAACAAATGTTTTGTTGAGCTATTTAGTAAATAGTCATAGCTAAGGGTTATATAAACTAGTTTTTAAAGGCAACATTTCATTACATACAATGAGAGTGAATAAACCACATTTGTTATAGCTTGTGTTATTATTTATACAGAAAGACAACAATTACAAAAAAATATGATTTGCTGATGATACAAGTAATGCGAATTGAGAAACTAAAATGAAAATCCTGAATATGTTGAATCAAAATAACATTTTCTGCATAGAAAATAACATTTTGTGCATAAAAAGATTACTGTTCCAGCAGAAACTATCCATAAAATCTTTGGCTATGATCTTACTGGAACCTCTCAATACTGATACAAATGTAAAATGAGACATCTGACTGTTTTTGTCTGACTGAATGGAGGGAAAATGTAGAAGATGTTCCTGTTAGAAATAATAAAATTGTCTAAGTGAAGAGCATTTATTAGCCTTGACTACGATTTAGCAATCAAACCTTACAAACAGCCTGAAATAGAACTTCACAAAAACAAAAAAAACATCGTGTTTCATAGATTTAATAAAGTTCATAGAAATTCAATTAATACATCATCTAGCGTGTAAAACTGGTAAAATGTTGTCATAGTATATAGCTACTATAAGAGACTTCGTAGACTCATGGTTAGACAATAATATTGCTTTACAAAGTTTTGTTTGCGATTCTCATGAGTTCAAATCTAGCAGAGTTCGAACTTTAAATTACTAAATTTTAGTAGCTCTAGATGGACATACTGAAGTACATACAGACAAATTTCAAAATTTGTATATGAAGATGGGAAAAATTTTGAACCAATGTATGCGTTATATTCAATTTCATTAGTCTTCAATTATCACTTGATACTTGGAGTGGTCCTTATGCCTTGTATAGCCCAAAGAGCAATGTGCAGTCGCCGAGTTATTTTGTGCCGCTCAAACTGTGTCATGGTTCCAGTACCTAACAGTCTAACATTGCGATTGACGTTTGAATTGACCTAACGGTCACGCGGTTTATCCTTAGCCAATAGAACTACGCCAGTGGGCCTGGGTCTTGCATGATAGCCAATATTTCTTTTGATAGAATAGTTTACCGGTACTCCCTTCCTTGATCGTAAGCTGTGAGTGGTCCTGTCTTTGCCTTCTGGTGCTCAGAGAAGTCAGACATCTTAGGGAAGTTTTTTGTCTCTTGGCTCTTCTCCCTTTTTGATGCCTAGTGACTAGATGTGAAATCATGCTGCAGACTGCATCAAAACCAAAAATCCATGATTGTCGTGGAAGATTGGGTACATCTAAATAGGAGAGACCAATTTGCTGCAAATACTCACTACAAAGCAGGTATTCTGAGTTCCTGCATACTCTGATTTTCCTTAAATTTAATAATAAATGCAATCATGTAATGATCATTTTTTTGAATACTTTTTCAATTAAAAGCAACTCTTAGACAGAAAGATAATTTCTGTCTAAGAGTTAGAAATAAGCTAATAGACAAATAAAATTGGGGTTCAAGTAAGTTCTAATATTATCAATCTGTGTTAGATTGGGTTGTGGGTCAGTTCACTTCTATAATTACTTCTCACCCTTTAGTTAGTTTGCGTAATTGAGAACCCCCATATTCCATCATATTATACGTGCCCATTTTGACGTGTGCTTCATGTACCTGTGAATTTTTATTATAATCACAAATTATATATTCTCGACATCAAATTACACTCACTTTTTGGATAGTACGCTGATTGAGTTGGTAACATCCGTGAAAATAGCAGATTCTTTTCAATAATTTTAAATGCATTCATAAAATCAAAATATGCCTTCAACTATAGAATTTAGAGAAAATTGGTAATTCTAAGAGCTGCGCCACAATATCTTCAGAAGTTTATTGCAAGCAGTATGTATCAACTAGTTAAGAAATCTCTCAGTCTCCTAATGCATGTTTATGTAGAGATCTTTGATAAACATGATATATATGGCAGCTTTCTTGTAATCATTTCAATGGTCAAAATATTTGTACTGATTTGTTCAACAAGCTGTACAAATCAAGTGTTAAGTCTGTGTATATTTACTTTTCTTGCTTGTGGAAGTACTACTAGTTGTAATAGTCTGTTTTATACATATACATACATGTAAAGTGTTGCTAATCATAAAAACCGCATGGAGTTAACGAGAAAAGAAAAAGCAGACCAAAAAATAAAGCGGGCTGGCAAGGGTTATTTTTGTTTAGTCTGAGTTCCTAGGTGAAGCCTAACAAGCTTATTTAGATAGTTGACAAATTTACTTCAAAATCATTTTGGGCCAAACCAACTAAGAAGTGAAACCACCAGCTCAACAAGTCTCTATATAAAAAATTCTATATGACTCACATTCTGTGGACTTTCGAGGAGCTTTAAGTTCAGTAGATCCTGTACAAGCCAATACTATCAGGTGACACTATATACAGCTAAAAGCCATAAGAAAATAAAGATCCAGTTTTTTCAGTCTCACTCTTTTCATTACCTTGTGAGGTCAAAAGGAGGGTCCCAGGGAGTCGATTTCTTCACACAAGGAACATTAGTATTACTAAAGGCTAGTTGAGAAGTTGAGAAATGAGTTAGTAGTTAAACCTGGATTGCGTTTACTACTAGAAGAGTGACTGTTCAACTCAGTCAATACTTTCTGTGCTAGTTTTTATCAGCATGATCATGTAAAAAAACGTAATTGGCTATTTGATGTTTTTAATTGATATCGTTTAGCCAAACCAAAGTGTTAGCAAACATTTTTACAGTACAATTTGCTATATGTTATAAATTCAAACAATTTTACCAACTACATATTCCAATTCAAAAGTCACAACAAAATATATAAAATTCTAAACAGTTCACACCTAAGTAGTTATATGTAATTTGGTGTCAAGAGTTACATATTCTTCACACTTGATTACATCAGGTGTGAAGTATATTTAACGCTTATATTCATCATAGATGGCTATTAGTTTTATGTATATTTCACAGCTGTATAAATATAATTATTTTGATGAACTTTAATACAACCCTTAAATTTATTAATATTTCATTGTATCCATTGCTTTACTTGTTCTCTTTTTAATTATCTCACAAAACACTGCTTATTTGACAGCTCTAACGATGTAATTTACATTGCCCAACTAATCATGTGATAATTCCAGAAAATTCTAGAGATGTTTTGAAACATTCCAGAAATATGCCATTCCAATGTTGTCACAAGAGAATGTGTCAATATCTTCATAATGTTCTAGTAACGTTGTAGGAAATTTTCCACACAGAACATATATACAACATTCAGGAAAGCGTCTCTGACAAAAATTTTCACAATTTTGAGTAATTTTGCGTAATATTCCCCAAAAATTCCTGCCATGATGTTGCCTTTAAGATATTAGCTAACAATCCAGGAGTGTTACGTACAAAAACTGCCGGGGTACAAATTGGTACTCATTTTCCAACTTTTTGATAAGGTTATACAAAATGTTCCTTTAACGAATTGAGCACATTGTTACTGTAAGTTACTTAGTATGAACTTACCACAGCATTTCTTCATGTAGCAATAATGCTAGTAAATGAAACAAATGGTAGCATGTTGTATTGACAACAAATTATAAAAAACCATAAAACTATAGCTATAGAATTAGGTTGTGCAGCGTATATCAAAATTTTATTATCTAACAAATACACTGCTACGTCAATTTTTTTAAATGGATTCTAGTCATTTTTGCGATATTTGTCATGAACTGTAAAAATTTAAATTTTTATTGTTTATTTTATTTCACAACGATAAATAAAGTTGAAACAATTCGTCAACATTAAATTGCTTATTTATTTGCAATATAACACAAATAAATCTTTTAACTTGCTTTGTTTTATCTAATTTTGCATAAATTGCCATTATCAAAGCGCGACAACTTCAAAAGATAGATCATGTGTCTCTGGCAAAAGTAGCAAAACTAAAGTTTACTTTTTTAAAGATCTGTCAATATTTTTCTAATATAAAACAGATCATTAGATAATTGCTAGAAAGTCATACAACCCTTTATGCTTTTAATAAAAAGGAAGCAAGCATATGATGATATAAATAGAAAACCTGAAAGGAATATTGCTAACCAATAATTTAAAGGCAATGAATGTAGAAGCTCAAAGTTTCTACTGGTTTTTGACCTACTTACATTGATAAAAGCTTTAATCCAACAGTCTTTCACAAACAGAATTTTTAGCCAACCAAAATCGAAAATTATTTTGGATAACAAATATAATTACTGTAACAATATCTAAAGCAGAGAAAAGATGACTACACTGTATGTTTTTTCATTTTTTTGCAGCCAAGTTGAAGTAACTATTAATCAGAGGATTTGAAAAAAAGAAGAATTTTTTGATAAGATGAAACTTGCATTTCAAGCCAGCTACTTCAATTCTCGAACTCTAAATCTGAGATCTACTCCCCTGAAAGATTCAAACTCATCAATGTTTTTGTTAGAAAATAAGTTATGTCATTTATAACATTAAACATACTGCAAAAAATTAAGTTCTATGCTTGGTGCTTATATTGAATTGAAAAAACAATAAATTCAAAAATAAATATTATAGTCAAAGAAGCAAAGATACACGAGTTTGTAGGAGTTTGTCTGGAAGTTTAATGAAGTGAATTTAATTATTTCAAGATTGATATCATTTCTTAAGGAACTGGTATTGCAATCAACAATTGATATTTATTATAATTTTATTGAATGGCACTTGTTATTTGATTCTGAGGGCTTTAAAGCTAATGATTTCAAAAAAAGCGTCATTGCTCTAGTGATGACAAAGTTCTGATGTTTAAAAATTTAAGTAGAACTCTTAGTTTCAAATATGAATACATTCCATCAAAAAAATACTTTTTTCAATCGCAATAAAATAATTCTTAGACCATATGAAACAAAGCTAAAAATCTGTGGTTACTGTATAAAAAAATTCACTATTCTGATGGTTTTGATAGCGGTGAGGTAAGCAGACAAAGCAACAGACAATTTTGCCAAACTTCTTAGGTATAAATAGAGAAAAAAAAACATACACCATACTTAAAGCTGATGCAGCCAAACTGGTGTACAAACTAAATTTTACGTGAGTATTTCTATTGACCAGATTATAAAACAAGAGCATGGAAATAAACAAGAAGTTTTTTCTGGGTCTCTGATGGGGCAAGTAAGAAGGCAGTTGACTTTCTTTACACATGTCAATTATCCCTTTAAATATCTTTAGCTTATTTTGGTACCACTATCAAGCACTCATTTTACACTAATGATTTTGATGTATGCTAAAGATCTCCTATTGCATGCAATCACCATTTTTAATTAATGATTAGTGATTCAGTCACAAAATTTTGAAAGAAAATGGCAGAAGATTACTCTAAGTTGATAGAGTTAGCTAGAAGAAAGCGAGTGTTTTTTTAAATTTGTTTTACGCTTAATATTTTATCAACATTTTTTTATAAATGTCTCTATTGGACATGTGTGGAGAATTTAAGGGTTTTTTTACCAGCTCAAACAGAAGTTGACTCATTATAACAATTGGCTTGTCTGAATATAAATAATAAATATGTGAATAAATGAATTGTGCAGTGAAATATGTTCTCAAAAGTCTGGCAATCAATTGTACTGCTAAGAGGCATTTCGTGTTCTGTTGCACTTCTGCAGGATAGTACGCTTATAGTGCAGAAGAGCCCGTAGACATTTGCCCGGCAGATGGCCAGTCTTTATAGTGTCAGCCAAATGAATGGCCAACAGTGCTCTTGGCAAGGCCGAATGTTCTTGATATTTGTCTGGGAGGTTCAATCTGCGTGCATTTTGGGTTTGCTAAAACAATATTTTTCATTGTCAGCCAAAAGCAGAATATGCTGTAGCTAGTTGGGTAATCATGAACAAAAACTTACATGTATACACGTATATGAAAAACTATTAAAACATAAGGCAATTATGCATGTCCGCAAATATGCCTGTGCATACAGGCACATCACCTTTTCACATACCAACATCATGGCGAGGATGCCCACAGCTAGCTGCATAAACATCCATACCTAGAGAACTGCATTGTCAATGGCGCACGCAAACGGCTTGGAAACAACACATAAACAATGCACCAACAAAATAAAGCACACAAAAACTCAAACACAAATACAAGAAAAGCAGAAAATACATAATTCCTAACTATCACAAACACAAACAATCAGACACACATGCGATGCATTCAGACACACTTACACATGTGCATACACTCTTGGACAATGCATACACACAACACACATACCCAACACAAACAAAAAATAACAACAACAAACGTACTCTCAAAAAACATACAAAAAATACACAGAAAAACTCGTCCCAAAAACACCAACACTTTAACCATCACATTAAAGTTCACACGAAATGCATGCACACAATATACATATACAAATCACAGGCATTGCGCCAACATAGCAGGGACATGAAATACATAAACCAACAACAAACGCAAAAACTTGAAAATGCATTTACAAAAGCATGCGCAAAAAGGAAGTAAAAAACTTGTATGCAAAAGACTGTAAACGAATTTCATGAACAAACGCAGATTCAAAGACACACATGCACTTACGCGTGTGCTCACACACAGGGATGTGTGTGTGTGTGTATACCTGTGCACACGCACGCACGCACACACACATGTGCACTTGGGCGCTCAGGCACTTGAGCATTCGGGCATTCGGGTACTTGGGCACACACACTTGCACATGCTCCTACTCTCTCACACACTCACACCCTCATGAACTCTCACACATGATTGTACATGTGCATGCGCATACACAAACAAATAATTAAATACAAGCTAACCATCGACTAGAAACATGCTTGCCTACAAATAATTACATACATACACCCACACACAAATAAGTGCTAGGCCAAAGCACTTTTTGGAAAAATGTTGTGGCAAGGTCATGGACATAAGTGGAAATTGCCTACTAGGGGCATTTTTTATGGAGAGTCCAAATATAGTGAAATACTGAGTGAAAAATTTTCACAAAGGGTAGTTTTTTGTGTTTGAAGATTTGGGGAAGCAACGCCAACGAATAATGGAGTTATATTCCCCTATACACAAAATCGAGCAATCCTATTGGACAATGCTGATTTAAGCGATTCAACTGCACATTTATAATGTGAATTTTCTGCAATAACATCAGACAGCTAACTTGTAACTAAATTATGTATTAAGCTTTATCTTGTTATTATTATTATTACTTGGTGCTTTTGATTCAACAATTTTCTCAACATGTGCTAGCCATGGAGTGCTGCTGTCATCTTCCATCAAATGTAGTAAACAAACCCTCCTTCACCTAGCGCCTACGGAATAGCCTACAGAGATCATCATCGCATTAACGACAATATGATAGCTTAGTTATTGATGCTTGTTTATATAATCTATGCTTGTAGAATGCACTGATGCTGCCTATGAATCAAATTGACCATTTTAGTCCTATTTTGTGTATTTTTAGATTAGCTAAAAAGATTCATAGCTCTTGCATTGCCATTTTGCAATAAATTGTATTTTTGTTTATGTTATAGACAACAGTATATAAACTCTGCTGATTTGTTCTAAGCCATTTTTATACCAAGATGCTCTGCTAGTTGGCAGCATGTAGTTTTTAATATTTACACTTTATTAACAGTCATAGCTTGACATACAAGTGATCAAGTCCTTTTACTGCCTTACCTGGGTAGAAGGCCAAAAAGGTATGCGATTTATATTATTAGCAATCATTCATGTAATTATTGTAGCATTTAAATATTATAGAACATATATATTTTATTGATTTTATATTGGTTGGAAGTGTGCAAATTGCCTACTGATATAAGCTTCTATATACACATGCCAAAATATTTTATGTCATAATGTTACGCTTTTATTTTAGTTCTCACGGTTTGAGTTTCAAATAAACAATATGAACCTGAATCAGTGAGACTCAGTTATTTAACCCTGTAAGGAAAGTACATCAAATAATCCAGGGAATATCAAAAAATTGACAGGCAAAACATTAGAGCTCTTTTAAAAGTGCCTAGAAATATGGCAATCTTCAGAAAAACAGCCAGAATAAAGTTTGGCCTTAATGGTGCCCCCTATAATTGAGTGTGCTTACATTCAAAAGGCCTGTTACTCTAGATTTACTAATAAAAAAGTTAGCCAATGTACAGAAAAGGACAAAAGCTGTCATACATGTGAGGGGTGTTTGTTCTCAACAAAGAATTGTTCATCAAATTCACTGGTTTATACACATGTTAATGTTGTTTGCATTGCTTGTTTTTTTACCTTACTCCCTTAACTAGACAAAACTGTAATCAGAACCCAAACAAACAAAGGAATTTTGGTTAGCATGATCAGAAGGACCATGGAGATCACATTGCATATTGATGAGACTATAACCCTGTTATGTTTTAAAGACATTAGAAGGTCAGATATCCCTAACATCTTCTTCTGACACTGATCCTCCAGTGAAAAAAAACTATGCTCACATTCAAATGTCAAGATTACTTGCTTGACCAGACGTGTGCTGCCTGCAATATGTAATATGCAAAAAGAAGGATAGCTTCTTCTATAAGAAGGGACGCGGTACTTGAAGAAACAAATTAATCCAATAATCCAATAATAAAGACAGAAACAAAGAAGCAGGTACCAAAGATTAATTAGCTTGTACTATGTAGCTTCTTCTTTTTTGGCCACTATTTATATTTACATGCAAAATAGATCTAATTTTAGATATGGTCCCAGTTAGCCTAATTTCTTTTATATACTCTGTTGAAACTACATTCTAGACAAGCTGAAGCAAGTCACGGAGAGATTATTGACGACAATATATCTGTACATTTTGGTGTTGGTGATGCAGTGTCAATAGAAATTATGTATCACGAGCGTTGTTACCAGCTGTTTATAAGGAGAGGTCCACCCACAAACATAGCTGATGCTGACAGGTTAGTAATTTCGTTGTCAATCCACCTGTTACATACTGCATACAATATAAAAGTTACGTCTCTGTGGTTACTGCAACAGGCAACAGTGTTGTTTCGAATTGTCATCATTGATTCTTTGGAAGACACCGCTTTCACATAATTCCCTAAATTGGTTTATTATTTTGCACAAAATTGCATGCATATAGTCTGCCAATTTATCATCTTTTTACAGATAGTCACTGCAACCAGGTAAGCTTGCACAATTGTGGCAGCTTTAATCTCATGGTATATTGTTTTGTGTGTAAACATATAACAATGGCAATCAACACCTAACATTTGTGTGGCTATTCATGAAAATGGTTTTGGCTTTCATACTATGAAACAGTGTAGAATAGTGAACTAGTACAGACAGTACACTGCATATTCTTTCTTAACCTACTTTTCCATTGATACTGTTTTTTGTATGTTGCACCCTTTATATTATGGAATATACTATCACTACTGTTGTTAGCTTCAGGTAATCATGTCAAATGATGTTATGATTTTTATGTCTTGTTATTAGATCTCGATCAGGTCTTACCGATAATACTACTAATGAGCTACATCCACAGTTTTGTGCGGAGCTTCTCCAAAAAAGTTATCATCTCAAAGGAGTGCTTTGTCATGAAAGATCTGCTTGCACTCCACAAAAGCTTCGCTGATGAAAAAGAGCATCCAAATCAGCTAACGCATGTGTGGCTGGTTAAAGTTCATGGACTACTGTGACTTCTAATGTAATTTGTGTGTTGATGTATGCCATTAAGAATTACACTTTTTTTCATACAGGACGTCAAAACGGAAGACGCTACTCAAAAAACAGTTTCCTGAACTAATCTACGAGCAACCTAAATCCTGCAAGAACCTCAGAGTTCGTCTATGCTACAGGTGTGAAGCTTGCAGACATCATGTCCAACTCAAAATAGACGACGACAGCGATTGCCGTTTGGAAGAAATATATATCAACACTGATGGTTCTAAGCTAAATCATGCAAGTGTGTCACTAAAGAACTCAATAGACAATCATACATGTAGGTATGAAACATCATTCCCACCCAGTGCTTCAAACACAACTTTGGATCAGTTTTACGCTGCAGGTCCGGCAGAGCTTTTTAACTTCTTAGCTGTTATCTCAAGCCTTGTTAAAGATATAGACGATTTCTCTGAATTTAGTTCTATCAGGTCTGACTATGCAACAAAGCTTTTCAGTATATGTCAGGACATCATGACATGGTGCGAAGGAATCATTGTCCAAAATCTGTGGCATTGGGAATCACAGTTAGAAACATAACTGGTTCCGCAAATCTTGTGTCCTTGCTAAATAACTATGGACACTGTGTGAGCAACGAGACTATTTACAGAGCTGAGACCAGCATTGCTCAGAGAGAAGTAGACACAGACTCCATGGTTCTTCAAGAACATGTTTTAAATAGACCGACCACTTTAGTGTATGACAACATACATGTAGACATCAATGAAGAAACAGAAACTGGAGAGGGAACAATTCATAAAGTAAATGGTATTATATTCCAAAACAGCTATGTATGTGTTCCTGTACAACGTACAACATCAACACCTGTATCAAAGAAAGCTCACTTACTGAAAGCCCAGAAAAGCCCTGTCTACTACCGTACATATTAGGAAAGCGCGTGGGTCTCCCTCTAATGAAAGACCATGTTCGATTACAATCACATTCTGAAAGCTTGGAGAGCCTTCAGGTATCCCTGCTGAAGGAGTTCACTTTTGTCGCAGCTAAAACGCACCATCAACTGCAAGATGCTGACAACACTGACTTACATCTCAGACCTAAATATGTAGTGATGCTGTTGTATGCTGTGTTAATTGTGTTAATGTAGTTTTGTATGTACCATAATTAGTAATATTTATCTGCAAAATCAACAAGCAACGAGCATTGTGTGTAATGGAGTACATTGCCAGAGTTATCCCCCCGAAAATTTATTGTCAAATTGTCACACTAAGCTTTTGAACAATTTATGATACTTTCAACTGGGTATCTGTATGCCCAAATGATTTCCATGCTCACTGGTTGCTGTAATCTAATCAGATTTTTACCTCATATAGCTTAGTTCTCATTCAGTGGCTGATAGCTGTTTTGGGCTAAAAACAAAGGATTTTCTATGCTGTACTTGCCAGTTTAGGCTAGAATTGGCTAAAATGTGTTTTATATCATCATCAGACAATTATAAATTATATGCACTAATTAGAACAATGAAAATAGTTCTTAAAATTGATTTTTGAGTCTCAAAAGGTCGAAATTCTGGCGAAAATGGATAAAAATGCATTTGAGGTTCATGTTCGGGGCCATTTAGAGGTACATGTGAAGATTCTAGCCACAGTATCTCTGCTTTCTCCAACAGTTCAGGTATTAAAGGTACTAGACACAAATTTTCATGTAAGGTCAAGACTAAGTTGCCACAAAAAATGTATTTTGGAGCACTTCTAGCCTATTGGCCTAGCACCTAAAATGCACTTACAAGCGCATACATTTACATTAAAAACTGACCAACCCACCAACAAAAATACAAAAACCTACACAAATACACAAACACACCCACTCCAAAATGCTTGCCTCTACAAACGAGCCAACACCCTCAACCACAGCCAAACTCAGAGCAACGTTCACAAATCAACTGAAGTATAAAGCTGCACTCAGAAACCGGGTCACCAAACCAAACCAAACAAAAAATACTCCAGGCATTGGACACACACCATTCAAAACACATACACATGCAAACACGCACTCTTCTGCTTGCACATCACCACAGGAGACAAATGAACATTTGCATGTATCTGTCTGTAACCCAAACCCGTAATAGTACCATCTCCTGGGTAACGACTAGTAGATACAGTAAGTTTTTACAATATAAATTATTGATGTGAATAAAAAGCTCTGTAAACCAACCACTAACTAATTGTGTTAAAGGTATCAACTAATCACTAGCCATTAAGGGCTAAACCAAAGCTGTTTGAGTTACTTTCTAAACCAAATCAACTACAATAAACTATTTTATTTTAGTAAACTAACCAACAACTAGCTGTGTTAGTTCTATCGCCTTTCTCAGCAGTAGTCTTGAGATGAAATGAAACTGATTAAGAAGGAACAACTACTGTTGCGCGATGAAACATCTTATATTCTCCTATTGGTTATTGATGTTGGCATTACTCACTACTCACTACTGCCACTTCTTTCTAGTGTGCAACACTTGAGCTATCACAGTATCTATGAGTGTTTAATACGCCTCCTTCTCGATGATTGATAATACTGCATACTGACAGTCATCTCATTGATATTATTAATTATGACAGCTCTTAGGCCACCAACGTTATTCAAAATTTGAAGTGGTATCTGCTAAATATGTTCAGAATATATAAGTTTTGCTAAAAATTACTCAGACATTCTGTAAAGGTTTGTGTGACCTTAACTTTCCTCCACTAGTACAAGACTCGTGCATGAATACAATACAATGTTTCTGCTTAGTTCATCAAGGTATACAAGAAGGAATCAAGTAACAGGCAATGAACAGGCCCAGAACAGCTCTGCTCTCTACCGCAAATGTTCGTGTTTATATAGCTGGTAAGCTTCACCTCTTGCGCTTCTTGGCTGGGCTTGACCCGGCTTAGATTTGGCTGGGCTCTACTCAGCTTGGCTCAGCTTGGCTTAGCTATACTCGGCTTAACTCTCAACTCGTTATTCTACTTGACTGAGCACAGCCCGGCTTGGCTTAGCTCAGCCCTAGGCTCAGCTCTCAGTGGATCACATTCCGCACCAATAACAAACAATTTATTGTGTAGCAAACATATTGGGAGGCTAAATCTTTGTTTATAGCCAATAATGCAGTAATGAGGACACTAACTCACTAACTCAAAGTGCTTCTAGACTAGCAAATTTAGAAGAATAACTCCAACTAATCTGATATGTAAAACATTAAATCTGCGCAATGAAGGAAGTTTTGAAGTTGTTGTGTCAACACATTTTTTGGCTGGTTAAGAGCTGGTCTACATGGACTCATGGCTGTTCTATCATCAACGCTTCTTGAGCTATTTGTTAACAATAAATGCCTGAGTAACCAATATACTAACATTAAAAAAAGGACAAAGACAAAAAAAATTTTTCTTAGTCTAAGTTCATACACTTAGCATAGGAAGCATACTCAACCGGGCCAAATTTGTATCACAAGTTATATTAGTCTAAACCAACTAAACACATGTAGCCGTTAGTAGAGTTAGTCTATAATAAATAAAACTTCATTTATGGCCAGTTTTGAGGTAGACAGTCTAAGGTGTTAACTAAAAGGTTTCAAGTTCAGTGGGTCCTTTGCAAGTCGTTACTATTACGATACAGAGTAAGGACATCTGTGTATATAGAGCCAGTAGCGGTAAGAAATAGAAAAAAGAAAGAGAGAAAGAGAGAGAGAGAGAAAGAGTGAGAGTGAGAGTAAGAGTGAGAGTGAGAGAGAGTTACAGATCAGGCCTTTCCCAACTCATTTTTTTCTGTTTCCTCTGAGGTATAGGGCAGGGTTACAGCAAGTCGAAAATTTCCAATTCCCGTTTCTTAGATCATAGCAACTTAACTATTGATAAATCCCACACCTGAATTCATGGAGATCCAGTGAGACCTAGTTTTCCTATGCAGCCTGTATGGTCTGTAAGCAATGATTCAATGACTTTTTTGTGAGTCCAAGTGCACATACATGTAGGAGCCTATGCTTATTTCCAAAAGTGTGGTAGCTCTGTCAGTAGAACCTTGTAGTTTTCACCTTCGTCTCGAGACTGCACTGACACACCGAGTATTCAAATAAATAAAATTTATGTGGTGCAGCCTTGGAACGCTCTTTCAAAACAAGTTGAGAGTTTAATATTTTTTTTAGATATTGTTTGAAAAGTCTTAAAAATGATGCCGTGGTTTTGTCAAGCCCGAGTGGCTAGTCCTCATTAAAAAATAAATTTTTTCTATTTCCATAAACCATAGACCAACTCTTTATAGCCCTGGTTAGAAGCAGCCATTTGCAGTGTAGAAGTCAGTGTAGTCTTCTTCTGAGTTAAAGTATTAGTCTGTGCTTGCCTGTGAAACACTGTCTCTTATAAACAGGCTTATAGCTGCTGCCGCCGGTTTAGCACAGTCTTCTAAAGGCAGACATCCTTTCAGCAAAAAGGCTCCAGTCTTTAGGTTGTCTTTCCTTTTACTTGATTGTTTAACAGTGACCTTCCCGTTGTCCTTGAACAGACCTGATAATGGCAGGACATTATTAACAGGTCTCTGCTAAGCGCTGGAAGTTTCAAAACCGACCCAAGACCATGTAGAGCAAACTAACAGTCAGCTACGCATACTCCTTCTTCATAATTGCGCCAAACCAAGATTACAACCATGTTAAAGTTTGTGGTGGCGTAAGAGTACTCGGCAGTAAGAGAGAAGATTAAAGACCTGGTTTTTTTCAGTTTTACTTTATTTCGGTATTTTGATAGGTTATGAGCAGGATTACATTGAATCAATTATACTACACAAAGCAATATAGTATGACTAATGACTTGTCAAAAAATGAGTAAGTAATGAAACCTGTATTATGTTTTTAATAAATGGGTGACTCTACAACTATTTCATAACTTTCTGTACAAGTTATCGTAGGCAGGATCGTTTGTGATAAATTTATATTGACTATTATTCTAATTGAACATGTTATTGTGTTAAAAGCAGGGTTGTTATTGAGAGATATATCTCATAAAACATTCACAAACATCTATACCAGGGGTGGGCAAAGTTCCTTCTCAAAGAGCCAAATTTCAAAGCGGCAAGATTTTTCGGAGCCGCATAATATGTGTATATTTACAGTATAACAATGCATACTGATAATAAAAGTTTAGTAGTCGTATTGTAATTATATTTATTTATCATAATGCTTTTACAATAGCACTGAATAACATTGAAGTAAGCCAACGAGCTTTGTATAACAGAGAGTTTGGTGAGATTTATTTACATGGAATTGTTTATGTCTGCTCATTATCTTTTGGTAATCTGACTCCATACTGCAGCATGCTATTCATAGGAGCTGACATCAGATAGTCTGAGTAAAGTGGATCTCAACTTGCTCTTGAGTTTATTTATGGATGAAGATGCTGATTCACAAATATATGTGGCAGCAAACACCTTGTGCAACTAGCATCCTAGTTGAGCAAGCTGAAACTGACTAAATCGATTGTGAAACTCTTGTTGCAGCTTTTCTATGAAATGAGTGTACTCAGCTCTACAAGGGGTCCTTTCTTCATCTTTATCTGAAAGTGTTTTTAGAAAAAGGAAACTAAGCATATCGTTTTGCGCACCCGTCAAAAACAACTCCAACTTATGGGAGAAGGCTTAAACAGCTGGTAGTTGATCAATGATTTTTCCTTTGAAGCTTGAGGTTCAGATCATTCAGATAGCCACAGATGTCCACAGGGAAGGCCAGGTCACTTATATCTTTTAAGAGCTAATCATCTTTTGAGGCTGTTTTTCATTCTGGCCTGTGCATGTATTTAAAAAAAAGGGGTTAGCTTCTGACGAATTCACAAACCTTCAATTATTGTTCTGCTGTTTCATGACTTTTTACATGGAAATATTAAGCTTGCAGCTTTCATAATAGAAAGAAACATTGGTACAAACAAAAAGCTATTAAACAGATTGCTCACAAACCATTCATCAAAAATACCAAAAAGCCTTGATTCAGAAATATTGTTCTTTAAGTTCACTTATAATTGTTTGACTACTGTCTGTGGTTGTACTGTTATTAGACAGCATTTTTGAAAACAAAATCAATGAAATTAAACTATACAACAAAGCTATTTAGCGGACTTTCCATAAATTAAATATTAGCAATATGTCATGAAAAAACAAAGCAACTGCTGTCAAAGGAAATTGAGAGGTTAGACAAATAACGCAAAAAATAATTAATTTTGCATCAGTCTTGAGTGGTAAAACAGTTTGGAGGTTCATCAATTTTAAAAGATAATACCAATCTACATCAAATCAAAGTTATCATACTTCAATATAGCTCTTAGTCTCAAATACAAATAATTTGGTTGAGAAACAATTTTTAAAATTTAATGAAAATAATTCTCAGACCAAATGAACAAAGGTTAATAATTTGTGGTTATTATAAAGGAAGTACTCCAAGGTAAGCATGTAAGCTGACAAAACAACAGACTTGTATTTTGACAAACTTTTTTAAGATGAATAAAGATAAACATACAAAATACTTAAAGCTGACGTAAATATGTGCTAGATGAATGTTAAAATAGTATTTCTATTGACAATATTCTAAAAAAGGGCATATAATAAACACAAAGTTATTCTCTGACTCTAGTGTGGCAAGTAGAAAGGCGTTTAACTTATTTTAAAGCTGTTAAAGCACTGCATAATTGTTTTTGTGTTTCTGAGCACTTTCAAACTAATAATTCTGATGCTTGCTAAAGACGTTCTATTGCATGAAATCAATATTTTTCATTACTGATTAGCGATTTGGTCACAAAAATTTGAAAGCAAATAGCAAAAGAAAACCTTCAGGTTTTTAGGTTTTTCATGCACCAAGCAATTTGTTTTTGTGCTTTTGTCCAGACACGATCTTTTATCAACATTTCCATACAAATTTCCCTCTTGGATATGGGTCGAGAATTCAAAAAGGTTCTTTCATGCTACAACACACAATTGAAACATCATAATATGACGTTGGCGTCTTTTTCATTTTGCTTTCCTTTGAGTTACCTTGCTTACATGAGTTACACAATATGTGTCCCTAGTCAAATTGTGTTTTTTTCCTGAGTATTGCATTAGTTGACATCTCAATTGACTGCGTGATCGTAATATAATATGGTTAGGTCTATTAATAATAGACATTTATTGACTTATCTCATTAGCTTTATGGATATTACATGCTATTGAGCTTTAAAGACAATATGCTCATTGTATACCTAAAGTATTACTTTTCCTCAAAATATTTAATTAAATGCATTATATATCTGTTATATTTTGGTAGATTAATTACTGTGTCAGTCACATATCGTTTAATGTATATGGTGAGGCAAAGCATCTCATACGTCTGAGTTTTTAGTGGTCCTTCCTCGATTTTTCTCTGAAAATAATTTTTGTGTCTTTACAGTCTTAAAAAAATGAAAGGAAGAATATTAGGCTGTATTGCACAAAAAATATTTTATTGCTCAAAATAGCAATGCTGTAAAAAAACGTTTTCTTTCGGGAATTTTCACCTATGTGGAATCACTGTCAGATTCATTTGTGAACCAAATTTTGTATATATGTCTTGTTTCCTGACCAATTGTGTGTTATATAGCTACACGCTAAAGTTTTTTATTAAAAGTTACAAAAGAAGAACTGCTAGTTTTCACGGTGGGATAATTTTCAAGAACTAGCCAAACAGAAAATACTCACATTTGTGGAAGTTGATTGCGACTTGAACAAGCAAGTTGAATGACTAGTTTGATACTGAATCGTTTATAAGTTTTCTTTATTGTTTGAAATTGCTGTCAGTTTCACCTGAACAGAGCAACACCAATATAACCAGAAACATTGCATTAGATCATTTTTAATAAGTCCCAGTAAGATAAAATTCATAAAAATTGGCAGTTAAATTGATGTGAGAAAAATTAAAGCTTGCTTGCTGTATAAAAACTTCTATTTTAAAACTAAGCAACCAACATTGTTGAGTAGATAACATATAATCAAAATTTGTCACAATGCTTATAGGCCAACCAAATGGACATGGCAAGTTTTGAAATGCCAAATGTACATGAAAGGGGTCTTCTCCAAAGCATACATCAGGCGCTTGACTCGTAATAGCCTTAGTTACTATCTAAAATATGATGGTGCAAATCATTAACTTACAAAACAGTTACCACAGTTAATTTAACTGCTTGAGTATTAGAAAACTGAATAAAACTCAAGCAAGTATCAGAAGTTGTTTTCTAAATTTTAGTATTCATAAATTACTATCTTGTGTAAAAGCATACACCACACGAGTGAGTGATTACTATATAAAAGATAAAGTTAAATAAAAAAATATGCATGACTCATGATAAGTGATATTATTCATGAATATACATGTAAGTACAGTCAAACATGGATAACTCACCCATGGATAGCTTGAACACATAGTTAACTCGAATGGTTTCTTTGGTCTGTTCCCACGTAATGATAAATTGCTATAGATAACTCGACCTCAACTCTGTTAACTCGAAGCGTTTTTTGCCCAATGGCTACCGAGACCGTTGATATCGCTTTAGAAAATCACTTTATTCCAAGTCATAGAGGTAAACCTCAACTTTTCATAAATCATAGGCGTCGTTATTACCACCGTCGGCAAGATATTTTTGTCAACGACTTTTCTAAAGGTTTGGTGAATTTTGATTTTTACCAAACATCCTCTTAGCAATCGCCTTTCGGAAGCATGGAAAAGTGAGGTGACCTTCGCATGAACTTAAAGAAAAATTGGCAAAATTGATCTTGGTTAAAACGCTCAAAAGAAAAAGATGTATTTTTTTCTGAGCATTTCAACAATGATGAAGTTTTGCCAATTTTAGTCTAATAAACGTCCTGACAATAACATCACCTGAAACAACAAAACAATCTCAAGTGATAGAAAAATATCCCATACTTTTTGATAAAAAAGTTTTAAACTTTACATTAGAAGCATTTAACTTGGAACAAGCCAGCTTTTGATTTCTATTAGAATTTGTATATGTGCATGTATCTACTAATAAATAAATAAATACATGGACTTGTGACAGTGCTCTGATAACTTGAACGCTCTGGTAACTCGAACACTTTCGCTTGATTCCGTGAAGTTCGAGTTATCCATGTTTGACTGTACAATTTAATATATGTAAAAAAATTCAAGACTTTTTTGTTGAGTCAAAATTAGACATTAATTGTTGAATAATAGCAATGAACCACAGTTCAGTAACAATTTAATGGCAGCAACTTAATTTCTGTTTATGTTGATCAAACAACTGGTTTGTTAGTTCTGTTATCAAGAAGAGTAGATAATCATGTAGTGAAAAAGCTAACTGGTTCATATTGAGAAGGATTGGAGGTGAGTGTAGTTCAAGTGATACTAATGGTTGTTGAAGGCTACTATGGTAGTAGTTGGTAGACTAATATGTTCTTTCTTCTCCAGTTGGCTACAAGGAGTCTGTCTCCAGAGATGTGCAGATCAGGTATGTCTCTTGATTCAATGGTAGAGCCTGCCAGCTCGGTGACTATCTTACCTGTAGAATAGAAGGTATAAAGCAATTAACACTGTTATACTGACCATCATGGAATATCTATGATTGTTCTTATACCAACATTGTGAGCTTTCCCACTGACTTCCATGTCAAATGAAGGGTCATGAACTGTGAAAAGGTACTTCTTGTAATACAATACCTATGCATACATAAAATAAACATATCTATCATTGAGATACTCCAGCAACTGATAATAAAACTGAAAAGGCCATCAAGACTTCCAAATAAATCTTATTCCACACGATATTGTAGTGTGGTGGATGGCATCCACCTACAGCTGAGCCAAGCCAAAGCTAAGCCGAGCCAAGCTGAGCCAAGCTGAGCTGAGCCAAGCTAAGCTGAACGAGCCAATCCAAGCCAACCATGCCAAGTCAAGCCAAAACCAAACCAAGCTAAAGCCGAGTCAAGCCGGAGCCAAAACAAACTGAGTCAGAGCCCACCCGGGCCGAATCGAGTTGGGTCGAGCCAAATGGAACATAGACAGGGCCTACCCGTTATATAGGCCTGAACATTTGAGTTAAAAGGCAGAGCTGTTCAGGGCATGTCCATTGTATGTTATTTGATCATTATTGTACAACTTATGAACTAAGCTGAAATATAAATACAAACTCATGCACCGCGTCTTGTACTAGTGGAGGAAAAGTAAAGGTCGCACAAAACCTTTATACTTGTGGTGACGGTGGTATATCTGACAAACCCAAAAACTCCACTACAAGACCCGCAATGAATCACTGGATTCTGGATTAACTGGGCTTACCTGAAAAAACGGAAAACACTCCTCCTACAGAAAGAACTTCCTGGCAGCAGGCAGAAACCCAGAGAGAGCTGTGGAAAGCCCTGCAGCCACCGACCCAGTATATGCACTGCTTGGAGAGCAGAAACCTACTGAAAGTTCTGACCAGACTTACCTAAGGAGGCAGCACTGCTCCAACTGGAAGAACTTCCTGGCAACAGTAAGAAACCAAACAGAGAGCTGACAACAACGAACTCGGTTGATGTACTGCTCTGGATAGGGAGCAGAAACCTACTGAAAGCAAAACATGGCCCATAGGGGAGCAAGAAGCGCGGATTCAGGACATGACTATTTAGTCGAAGCACTACAATAAGGGCTATTGATGTCAAGGGCTCTGTAACCGGCACCACACTTAAGGACTTTCCAGTACACAGGAAAATGGGATGTGGAGTATTTGCTTGCTTGCTGTATAGAGGTAGTCGAGGCCAAAGGGCGGACAGAATGATAAAACCCTGTTGCATCTCCGAGATGCCCTGGGTGAACAAGCTGAGGACTGCAAACGGACAAAGGATCAGGAGGCCATATTCAATGGGCTCCAGGCAAGATTTAGGGTATTCGTCAGGCAGCTACTAAACCAGCTTAATGCCCTTAGACGGGAGGATGGAACGACACATCCGGAGAATGCTATAGAGGTCGAAAAGTGGTACGAAATGTGTTCGAAAACCTGCCAAACCGTCACCAGAATAGCATTGCCATGGATACATTTTGTAGCTCACCAAACGACCCAGCTCAGCAGCGAAATTTGTTGGCCCTACACACGCCAACACTAGCTGACACTGTACGGGCCTGAAATGATTGCCTCCATATTCAGGGAGGCGAGCGCAAACCCGCCCGATCTATGTGGCAAGCCCTGGAAGAAGGATCCTCTGACCAGGTAAACTCGACCAAAACCGATGTTATTGGACAACTAGCTTAGCTAGTCCAAATTCTCTCAAAAAATGTGGCACGATCTCAAGAATGGGTCCAGGCTTTAAACAAAAGACGGAACTAGCCAGAATGACGCAACTTTGCTGAAGTTGTGGAAAACTAGGGCACATACCAAAGAACTGCTCTCGCCACTCAAAAATGGCTTCGAGAAACAAGGAAAAGCCACAGCAGTAGCTCTGTCTACTGATTTTGCCAAGGCCAAGCAAACCCAAAACATATTAAAGTCACGAGGGATTAGGTGTGAGCTGACAGATGGTCTGGACCAGCAAGGACCAGAACGAAGGAAGTTCGTGCACAAGTAGGGCCTGTGGAAACACAGAATTACTACCAGTCCTAGAGTGAGGCCAGCCTTGACGCTTTCCCGATACCAGATACCGCCTATGCCCCTCTGTGTGAGCGGCAAGGACATAGCCCGAAACCAAGGCGGATGACCCCCAAATCCCCTCTACCCCAGATATTGTGAACCGTCCCCACCAGACCGGACAGTTGGAAGCCTGCCTTAATAGCAGCTAGACCAGCACCTACTTCATTTTGGGAGTGGCAATCACAGAAATCGCAGACCTACCACAGATGTGGGACGGCCCAAAGGACTGGTCCCACCCAACTGCAGAAAGAATCTCTTCCAGGCCTCACAAAAGATGTTCTGGAAGACACAATGAGTGTGCAAGCCCTCAGCCGGCTTCACTCCACCACCACTCCACCTCCACCTTCTCCCAAGAAAGGTGGAGGGGCAGCCCATCCAGTTTCTATTAGACACGGGATGCATTACAAACCTCCTATATAAGCACATGTTTGACCGACTGCCCGGAGCAATTCGAGGCCGGCTTAAAGATAGTGACAGCCACGAGTTACCGCTTGATAGAACCTGGTTTCCCTTCTATGGGATAATCCTGTTGACAATTCGTCTGATGGAGGTGAAGAGAGAGAAGGTCTTTGTAGTCAGTTGTTTAAGCGGGGATGCCATACTGAGAATGCCATTCTTTTTGGTCAATAAGTGTTATCTTGAGTTTGAACAATCAGTGGTCTGAGTGGATGGCAGGCAGCTAATCTGCATGGACCCTGTGGACGACTGCTGCAGAGCAAAGTACAGGTGATCAGGGAGTGCTGGTTCCGTCCCGGATTGAGATTGCAATTCATTGTCACATCACCCTACAGAGTTACTGCCCCATGGGGCTGATTGACGGATTTCCCGACAGACCCCTAGTGGCAAGTAGCCTGAATCCACCAGAACCCAAAATACAGGTAATCACCCGGTGTATGAACACGATAAAGCAGCCATTGACTTATTGTTCGGAGCCACCATTGGCACATACAGGGAGTGGAGACACAGGTTAAAGAAGACGACCTCTTACTCTATGAAACTGTTCCGACTTTAGCCAATGGAGTGCCGGCTCACCTTAGGGAGTAGTTTTAGTCAGCTTGTCTGCACTGTGAGAGGGCGATTCAGACAGTGAAGTTTACCTCCTGCTGAGTCGGTATGTCACCGTGTTAAGTACGGGCAATGACGACGTAGGTAGGCCTTCTGAGTTGGAACACTCGATTCCACTCAAGAAGAGCACTCATTTGATCTGGCTGCCAATGGGCTTAGACTGAAAAAGGAGGCAGAGGACAAAATACAGGTCTAGGACCTACTCAAGAGGGAGCGTGTTGAACCAGCTGGTGGAGCATGGAGCTCTCCTGTGATGCTGGTTCAGAAGAAGGATGAGAAATGGCATTTATTTATTGATTATCAGCAGCTGTACGCCGTCACTGAGCAAGTGACCTATCCCCTACCCAGGATCGACGACAGCCTAGAGGCGCTGTCAGAGAATCGTTTCTTCAGCACGTTAAACGGGGTGAGCAGATATTGGCCAATACCCCTGGATGCGGAAGCACATGAGAAGTTGACGTTCTCAACATGATCTTGATTGTGGATATAGAACGTGCCGCCCTTTGGATTGACATTCGTTTCAGCCACTTCCCAATGGCTCATTGAACACATTTCACATGACCTCGACTGGCGACCGCTGTTGCTATATCTCGATGACATTATAATTATCATTGCACCAGAATTTGATACACATTTGCACCAGCTTGAGGAGGTCTTCCAGAGACTTCACAAAGCCGGATTAAAACTGAAACCATCTAAATGTGAACTATTGCAAAACTAGGTCCGCTAACTGGGTCACATCGTAAGCCAGGACAGAGTCTCTATGGACCCCGACAAGGTAAAAGCAGTCGCAGAGTGGCCGAACCTGTGCAAAGTGAAAGAACCCAAAGGATTCCTTAGGGACAGTCAGCTACTACTGACAATATGGCAGAGCTAAATAGGGGTGGAACGGAAGGACTAGGAGAATCCCCCGCTGTACGCCCCATGCGAATGGATATAGCCCATGAACAAATGCCGAAGACGGGAAGAACATCTCAAGCTTCAAGCGAAGTTTGTGGAGCCATACCAGTTCTTGAAGGCCTGGGGCAACCACACATAAGTGGTGGAGTGACAGGGCCAGTCTCTCATTTAAAGCAGGGCAAGGCTGAAGCCATACCATGCTTGTCAAAAGAGACTGGGAAAAGCCCTAGCCCCCCTGGAGCCAAAGAGGTCCCCTAACATAAAAGGGTCTTGGCCCAGCAAGCCGGAGAGAAAGCCGGAAGAAGTCAGGAGCGACCCTGTGCAAATCATGCCACTCCCAAACTGAGAAAAAGTGTTGGTGGAGGCCGCAGAAAAAACAAAAACAGGAGACTACTCCTAAAGAAAATCCAGCCGGACCAGAGAATAGAGAGCGCCAAAGATCGAGTTCAGTAAAAATCAATCCCGTCCCACTAAGAGAAGAAGTTCTGGTAGAACCGGAATCAAACTCGGATGAGGCCGGAGAAACCGTGACTCCACAAATCTTATTAACTTTAGAAATCCCATCTGCTCCAGTCCGGCACAATCCGACACCGGTCCGGATCACTAGGAAGCCTGAACAGTATGGAGATAGTGTATGCTACGCCACGGAATTGCCGGAAAACAGTCTGAAGGTCATACCGGAAAACAGCAAAACAGCTCTCACAGGCGCAACCAAAGCTTTCCTTTAAAGTACTTGTTTTCTTTGGACGGCGTTAGATTGCTCGAGAAGATGGATTGCAAAGTAAACATCTCACTACAGGATCTACTGACTTTGGTCACGATTAGCTTGAAAGACGCTGAAGAAGGGATGGACAGGCCAACGTCGGCAATTGTGGTGGCTTACAAGGAGGATAGTACGGAATTTAGCATGGCATAAAGACCGGACTCTGCCGTACTGGAGACTACAGAGGAGAGAGCGGAGGCACTGCAACCCTCACTGAAGAGGGAGTGCAGGCCCTGCTCAAGGAAACCTTGCCGGAGGAAAAAGACTAGGGGTGCCATGTGGCTACTAAACGCACCAAGAGGAGATGGATCTGCCCCTTCAGCGGAGTTGTCCTCTTCTCCATTGGCTGTTACGAATAGGGAGAATATATCCAAGAAGGAGCCGGCACCCAAAGAGAACAGGCCACAAAAGAAACCAGTGGTGAGGGCATTTAGGTATCTGTATGCCCGGACTGTTGCTCTAGTGGAAGAGCAGCTGAGAGACGGGAGCTGCCGGATCTGCCAGTTTACGACCAGCCACCGTCGGATCCGCCTTTATGTGCTGCAATACCACACTGCGTGCTTATTTCTTTGTGATGGGCAGCACGTGTCACACGACCAGATGCTGATACACCAAGCTATTCACCAGCAGGGGGAAATAAAGCTGTTGCGTATCTGGTCGACCAGAATACCTGGAAGCAGTTCTGCCATAGAACATGCGGGGCTCCCTGACGATGGTGGCTTGCACTCTCACTGTTTGAGAAAGTAGACGCCGCATCCCATAAAGAAGAGTGTAGCAGGCTCAGAAGCAACCCCAATCTTCGACCCGGATTCGCCCAGCCTCAACCCGGAGGAGCCAGACAGCCTTTGGCCAATCCGGACACTGCACACTGGCCGAGATAGTAAGACAGACTTTGGCTAGCCAGATTCTCTTGCAGACAAAACACAGCCGAACCCTGCTGTTGGCCTATAACGCAGAGGGTTGGACAAGGGCCGCAGAAACTATGCAGACAATTTTGAGGCAAGGACACCTGGAGGGCATAAAGTGCCAGTTGCTGCTGGATGATGTGGAACATCTCCGCTACGGAGCCCGCCAACACGAGGCCCTGGCACAACTGGTGCTCCACGATGTGAATTAGTGACCTTAGTCGCCAATGGGGAGAGTGTGTAGTGGGTGGCGTCCACCTGCAGCTGAGTTAAACTGAAGCCAAGCCGAGCCAAGCGAAAACCGAGCCAAGCCGGAGCCGAGTCAGAGCCGAGCCGGGCCCAGGCAAGTAGAACAGAGGGGGGGCCTACCCGCTTTATAAGCATGAATATTTGAATTAGAAGGCAGAGCTGTTCAGGGTCTGTTTAAAGCATGTTACTTGATCATTATTGTACAACTTATGGACTTAGCAGATTGATACTTATAAACTCTTGCACCGACTTTTGTACTAGTGCAGGCAAAGTGAAGGTTGCAAGAAAACTTCACACTAGGATCCTGCTTATACTATAGCTTATATCATAACTATTATTGTAAAAAACTGCTACTGGTAATATTTCTCAGAATACAAAGAAATCAAGGTATATCTTTTTAACTTTTTGAGCTTCAGTAGCTGTGATAAGTTTGACAAGGTTGGTCATAATGAAGATAATTTGTAACAGAAAACCAGCGTTTTTTGCCAACCAAAGTTCAGCTAAGACTGGATTTTAAACATATTTGTGCCATTGATACAGCGTATGCAGATGATTGTTTCTTTTTAAATAAACATATTACATGCTAACAATTGTTTAATAATTAATCGTAAATGTTTTTGTACAAAGTTTAATGAAGTCACAACAGATCCCACTTAGCCATACTCAAACTTATGCTGAACCACAATTAGGGACTCTAGCAATGAGTTGAATTGGACATATAAAAACTGTTCTAAAGTTTCCGCTTGTTTTTGTACCTGTTCAGAAAAATCACATACATCCTCTCAGGGGTTGACAACAAGATTAGCTTAATTCTTTGCAAATACAATTATAAAACACGTTGGTATATTAGACCAACTAACTCTATTCAAGACACAAAAATCTGAGTTGCCGAGCCTGAAAATTATTAATCATTAAAATCATTACAATCATTTTATTTTTACTTAAAGTTCTTTAAATCTTTATCCTTCTATATTGTTGTTAAAAAGTTAAAAAAACATGCGGATATAGTTATTTAGGCCAAGCCAATAAGAGAGCTCAAAAATTGATGTTTTAAAAATGTTTGATCTTAAACTAAACATTTTATCTAAATTTTTTGATGTTGGTTCTATAAATAAATTTATTTTTATTGAAAGATAGATTTTTCTAAATTTCTATTCTAAAGTTTTATCTACTAAAAACTGTAATTATTGGATTCATTGTAATTGCTGGATTCAAACTCACAAAGAACTCAACAGACTTTTTGTATAGCCATAATCTAATCAAAAGTCTACAAAGCCTTGAGCAATTGCATAGCTATTACCATATACCATATTCTTTTTTCCTGACTTCACGAGCTTGATGACATATAAATTGCAAAAATGTGGATATGGATTACGATGTCCTTGGTATAAAAAATTTTTAGCCCAATTATATAAAACACGATGTTTTTTCTCATTGCAAAATGTCCGGACAAAAATTTGTTTTCTCGTCATAGACATCAACAGTTTTTTATGCTTAAAGTTTGGCGATTTGTGTGCTGATTATATACGGTATCAAACAATATACATACATTGCGCTCCATGGCAAGTTCAGCCTTTTCCGTTATAGTAAAAGTGGATTGGCAAACAAATGAATGATAAAATTTTAGTTAGAATTTTACAAAAATTGATGTTTAACAAGCTAAATTTATTTATGTTAGATTCAGCGTTATGTTACACACCTTTTTTAAAGGTAAAGCCTCTTCATGGTATATTTTAGGCTTCAATGTAGTACATTTTAATGTTAAATGTTCAAATACACAACAGTTATTGGAAATAATTATGCTAACTCGGGTTTATGTATGTGACCCAGGCAGTCAGAATGTACAATCATGCTAGAAACACATCTATGAATTATCTGAAAATTCCAAATCAACAAATTCTGAGGATTTTAATACATTTTAAATTGGATTTTATATGCCCAGGCTATGCAAGATTTGGTAGAGAAGGTCGCGCGATGAACTAAAACTTGTTTTGAGTTTTAGCAGGATAAAGTTGACGATTCATGAATCATAAATCATTGTATTTGTTTACAAATCAAAATGCCATAGCAGCCGACCGCTTACTCTCAACTTATACTGATGAAACCTGGCATTCTCTACATTAATACCCTGAAAAAGATAATGATCACACATTATTCAAATTCGATTGATGGTTGACATCCCAAAAGTCATGGTAAGGTCAACACTATCTTTTGCAAAAAGCTCACCGTCCTTGAGATTTTCATTAAAAGGGTATGTTTCAAACTGGGAACTTTTCATCAATGTATATTGCTATAACTGCATATAATGACAGTCCAACGACTTAACAGAGTGTTAGAAGTGTATTCAGAATTTTCCACTTATACTGAAGGTCATGGTAAGGTAAACGAAAGGTGACCACAGAGGGCATCAAGGTGCGAAAATATTAACCCAAGTCATCAAGTGACCTTTCAATCCAGAGCTCTTTTTATGTAGTTTAACACTCGCACAATTTAGCACAGAGTACACTGCAGAGATTTATTGTAGCGCATTGAAGAGGCTTGCTTGTTACATTAGTGGCAATTTGGTCTAACACAACCGTATCTAATGTTTCCTTTGGTAATTCTTGATACACAGTTATAATGAGGCTTATTTGTTCAGATGACATAAAACTAGTGCAGAATTCCCTACATTTGCATCCACTTATTAGTTTGATGTCAACAGCTAGAACAGGAATTTCATCAGCAGCAGGCTTGTATTCACTGTTTGCAAGTTGGGGCGGTAAGCTTTAGGCGGCAGGTTATGAACACCTGGGGGTTTTTAGGGGGCAGTGTAAGCCCCCTAAAAGCCCCCTTTGTTTTGTTTTAGGAGATATGACTGACAAAACGTTTTTAAGTTAAAATAGGCAAAACTTGACCGAAGTTAAATCGCTTTTAACCGATTTTATTTTAAGTTCATACGGAGGTTTCCACGTTTCCAATGGGACATGGCCATGCAGATGTTTGGTAAAACTTGATATTTTGCAAACCTTTATAAAGTTCGCTAACAAGAATATGTTGCCATTGATGATGATAATAATGATGCCTAAGAACTACTAAAAGTTGATTTTTCTCTCTATGGCTTCGAATAAAGTAATAGTCTACAGCGATTAAAACCATCTCCATAGCCGTTGTGCAAATAACTTTTTGAATAAATGATGTTGAAGTCAAGTTATCTGAAGCAATTTATCATTGCGTGGAAACCGACCAAACAAATCTGTTCGAGTTAACCTTGTGTTTGAGATAAAATGTTACATTTTATGCGAGGGCGAGTTATCTGAGTTCGACTGTATTTAGCCGGGGAAAGTTCCTATAATAGTTGGGACGGCTCAGCCAGCCAGCCGCCCCATGAATACGAGCCTGATCAGCAATGATTGGCTGATCGTCATTCTTTGTAATTTGATTTTAATTCATTAGGATGATTGTTATTAATCTCCTTATTGTTACACATTGCATAAGCAGCTGTATTTCTGAGGTTTCCCTATTATCACAATCCTCATCATCGCTTTTACCATAATCTGAGGCAGTTGACTCACATTCTAAGTATAAATACTCATCTAAATTGTTAGCATCAGCTAGCCGTAAATTTGGGATGGTTTCATTTTGTTCTAGCCTGAGGCATTAAAACAAGAATAAGCCACATACATGCGCACCCCCACAGTTAAAGCCTATACTTATGATCTTGGGTTATGAAAAATCCCATAGCAACTACCGATATAGGTATGGTTAAATGGCAATGCTGGCTTTATGATTGGTCAGACACAAAAAATAAACAAGACCATGTGAAATAGCAGGGTTGAATGCTCTATAAACTACTGTTTACCAAATTAGTTACCGTGAGTCATATAATAGCGTAAGCGTGCTTAGCGCGCTATTGTGAATAATCCAATTACTGCTCGATAGTACATTCCGACGGCCGGGGTCACATATTATTATGTTAATATTTTTAATGTTGATGATTTTCAAATAAATTAAATAAATACTAAGAGTTTCTATATGACTATGTATGATTTTTTTGCCTCATGATTCTAACTAACACAACTAACCCAACTAACACAACTGAAAAAACTAAAAATCATATAACTGTACACCAAATAATTTTTCATTTTTCATTGAAGGTAATTTTATCTATATATTTAGTGTTTAAATATAGCAAAAGCTATATTTTGCTAGTACTCGCTAATGATTTTGCTCGCATTTACAATTAGACACTGTAGTTTATTTTTTCTTTCTGATTTATTTCACCTAAACACTTTTTCCATTTTATAAAATTAAAAAGAGTTGTTTGAAAAAAATTGAAAATTTTTGAAGTTGTTTTAATTTTTCTCCTAATTCATTTAAACTGCGCAAAAAACCTTTTTCGTGACATGAAGTTTAAAAGTTAGAAGGGTAATTGTTTTACATATTGAATAAAGATTCATTTGGTCCAAAAAAAATTTATTACCCAGGCAACGCCGGGCATTTAGGCCTCTCTAGTAACCATATAATCCATAAACAATAAATTGTTTATTACATGAACAAAAAGATGTCATTTTTGCCCCTACTCTTTGATCACATTTTGAATAAGCTGTAAAATAAGAAATCTAATTATCTTTTAATTTTGTTTCACGTAAACAATTTATTTCACGAAGATTCATTGACGACCAATTTTAGAACAACATAGGAGTCTTCTCTTTCCTTTTATTTTTTATAGTAAATAAACTAATTTATTTTTCATTACAATCAATACAATGCAATTTTTGTACAACAAGTAAAATTAATACCAAACACTTAAATTTAAAAATGGAAATGCGAGCAGGTAGAAAAATAATCTATTCAGGCAGATTTTTACAGTATATGTAGAAAAATAAACCTTTTTTTGTTGTATATTGCAATTGCAGAAGCTGACAAGTGAACCTATGTGCAGGATTGCACAAATGTACAAAAGAGGTCCCGATGTGTGCAACCAGCAGAGTTGGGTCAACAACAGAAATTTACATTTTAAAATTAAAATTAAAATTGAATTTTATGAATAATTTCTAACTAGTCCTTCTATTAAATTAATAGCCATTTCATGATTTTTAACTACATTATTAGTCTGTTTAATTTATGATGATGAATTTTTAATTTTGCTGATGAATTTACATGAATAACTGAATAAGCACAAAGATCAAAAGTGTTAACACATTGTTGGAAAGATGTGGAAATTAAATGTTGGAAAGATCAAACGATAGAAAGTAGAGGAGAGTCGCAATCTTTGGTTTACTTCCAAATTTTTGAGAAAAAAATCCTGCATTATTGTATCAAATTAGTTTAAAGAAAAAGTTTATAAATGAATAAATTAACCTCTTATTTTTTATATAATCTATATTAATCCTTGAAGTAACAACAAATGAATGCATATAATAATGATACAATTATAAAAATAAAGCATATACCATTGTGTTATAAATTATATGATAAAATAGTTTAGCAATTAAATTAATTAGTGAATAAAATCAAATTAAATAAAATGGTTAATTGATTTTCCAAAAGAAATGTGTTGATAAATGAATTAAAATATGTTTATATTAAATAAATTTTGCATCAAAATATCAAACTCGCTTTGCAAATTCTTGAATGGTTGGTTACATTACCAAATTTATAAAAAATCTTTTTAATAAATTATTCATTAAATCAGGAAAATAGTTTTGAAATTACCTGCAATTGCCGGCCTTAAATTAATCAATTAAATAATGATTAAGTCGGATATTGTAATAAAAATGAAATGTTGTAGTTTCATTCAACACAAATAGTTTAAGTATCTAATAGTCACCAACCTGTGGAACTATCCAGTACTCTTACAGTACTGCTTGTATATGCTGCCACTAGCAGATATCTCTCTCCATAGCATGTCACTCCTTGAGGGTTAGTAACACCTGTACAACTCCAGAGCAGCTGGTCACTAGCTATGTCTATCATGAAAACTTGAGATGGTATGCAGTCTGACACAACAACTTTGTTTGGCCCCGCAGCACATAGTGAGACTTCATTTCTGCTAAGTTGAGGACATGAGATCTCTTTGATTTTATTACCTGTCAGAGAGTAGATGATGAGAAGCTGGTTACTCCTGTCAGGAGCAATTACTTTATCACAGGTTATGGCTAGCCCTGTAAATGATTCACAGTCATTATGGTTCCATGAGTTGACCAGTTTTCCCTGCAGATCATGTACGTAGATAGTCCAAGGATTCCCATCAACGGATGTATAGAGTCTATCTTTATAAACCTCCATTGCTCGAGGACGGTCGTTGAATATGAGAAACGCACCTTTTAGTTCGTGACTTCTATCAATGGCAACTACTGTTTTATTAGTAAGGCCTGAGAATATTTTAGAGTTACAGACTTTTACGGAGTAAGGACTCACAGGTAAAGATATAATATGAAGAAGTTTAAGGGAGTTAGGGAGACGTTTAGATGGCTCATCTGTCAGTTGGTTGCCAAGCAGCCAATCATCAGAGGAGACAATTTCCATGTTTATCTCACATTTCCCGCCTACAAACAGTATAATTAAATTTTATAGCGTAAAACTAGTCAGTGAAAATATACAAATATTTGGCATACCTGGTGTATTTGGCTTTTGATATGTAAATAATTCAACGTAATACCACTAAAGAAAACCAAACAAAATTGTTGTTTTTGAATACAATTATAGATTTGAAGTAATGAATAATTTATCGTTGACCATCAAAAATTTTCAATATAAATATCTTATCAAAACACTCATTAGATAATACATTTTCCAAATCTCACATTTCAGGAGCTAACAAACAGAATAATTAAATAAAATAAGGCAACTAGCGATTATATAATAATATTAAAAAAGAGTCAGGATGGCGAGTTGAAGATAGTAACAGAAATTTTATGAAGTGAAATATATGATAGTGAATGTAGTATGCACATGTAAGTTTCACGAAATAGAAAACAATATTTTTTTCTATGTGTAGAGAGATGAATACAAATAATCCAACTATTCCTGGCATACTTCGCAAAGGATTTTAATACATGAAAACTGTGGAAGTGAGCTACTTTAGGATGGGGCAATATGATCAAATATTTTTGTGATGCGATGAGTAGAAGTGTGGTAAATCTGTATGTTAAATTATTATAAATGATGGATAATAGTAATGAATAAGAATAATTCCATGACCAGACGAGCGGAGCGGAAGTGTAGGAGTTTTATGATAAATGCATGTGCACACAACTTACGAAAATTATTCATCAACATTGAGACGAGCCCTCGTCAAGAAATTTCATCAAAAAATTTAAGCATCGGAATTTAAAGTCGTTCAAGTATAAAAACGATACAAAACACATTTAAACCTATTTAAATATGTTACCAAGTCTTTGTAAACCTACCATAATATCTTAAAACTTACCCATCTGATCGGATTATACACAAATAGACAGATTAATTTGAACGAAAATTGCCACAAAAAGCTTGAAAAGCTCGGTTTAATAAAAGTTAAGACCGAAAATTGAAACGCCAATAAAGCTGTGCGACCGATTGTAGAACTATTTAGCAGTGCACATTTCATGAGAAAACGGTGCTCATTTTATCAGTCTATGGCATTTTTCACCTGTAATCGAATTTGTTCGAAGGTTTCTGTAATAAACGTAGACCGTTTGAGGCGTAGACCAATTTACAGGTACGAAATTGTGGTACACAGTTTATCAGCCTGTGTTTTTTGTTCAATCATAGAAGGTTTCATTATTTGAAATGTTAGCCGAAATTCTTTACAACTTATGTACAAGCTAGGGTCGAACTACAACGCCCTTTCATGACGAGATCATTTTTTATTTTGCTACAGTTTTATACGGGTGAATGCTCTTACTCGCTTTCTGTTAAAGATCGCTTATCAAAACCATTCTACATTCAACGCAACCTACTTTCAAACTGTGTATAGTACACAGTAGCTTGCCATTTTACTTCTAATTTTGCATTTCAGAGTTATAATAAACATATTTCTTTATTGTTATTGAATTACATACATTACAGTAAATTAGGCTTACAGCTTTATAACACTTTTATAACAGCTTTTATTTTGCTGCAGTTTGCAGAAATCTTCCAGACGCATGAACGCTCATAGGTTTTCTATTATTGCTGTATTACTATATTAACAATAATGGTTATTTTAATAATATCAGTGCATTTTACTTATAATATTGGCCAACATTGTATTTCTCCTATTGCAAGGGAGAGATATAAACATGTAATATTTTCCTTTCATTGTTGTTGTTTGTCATGACCAAACACTTTTTAAATAAATTTTCTAAAAACCTATATAAATACCACAACTTCTCGATATTGTTACCTATGACGTTTTGAAATGTAAATAAAATTGTGTACTGTACTGTACCTATTGTTTTTCTATTATTACTATATTAGTAAAATTGATTATTCTAAGAATATCAGTGCATTTTACTTCTAATATTGGCCAATATTGCATTTCTCCTATTGCAGGGGGAAAATATAAACATCTTTTTCATTCATTATTGCTTATTGTTGTATATAATAACACCCACACCCAGTACATTACAGCTACCATTGCAGTTATCCTATTGCACTGCAGAGCCATTTGATTGCTAATATTGCATTTCTCAACCATCAGTACCCTTTATTTTTTTGCCAATATCTCTGGCCATCTTTTTGGTCGTGGGCTGTATGACAGTGGAATTTCTAGTAATTATAATAATAATAACAGCTATAATGAATCATAAAATGGCTGCTATAAATGTTCTTAGTAGAAGTTCTTAGTAGTAGTCTTCCTAGAAATATTCTTAGTAATTACTCAGTTAGTTGTTACATAAAAAAACTGAACAAGTACCACAGCTTGAAGCTAGTATAAAATACAATAAAAAAGGCGACCCTGGCCAGTTTGTAATGTCCAAATATTTGTTCTATTTGGGTATTTGATTTTGAGCTTTAATTCATGGAAACCAGACAAAAGTAAAATACTTGTTAAAAATGTAATTAATTTAGAATTGAAAGCTATATTTGTTCAGCTAACAAGGTATATTAAAATATCTGAACAATATTTAAATGATAGTTTACATTAAGCTGAGTCATTACATAAAATACCATAATGCTTTGTGTATGAGCCAGGCCTGTGAAACCAAAAACTTGTTTAAACATTTGGGACGTGATTTGTGCACATAACATAAAAATTACAATAATGAAGTCCTTATCTTGTTCAGAGTAGATACTGCCAATTGAGTAAATTATGGTTACAGACACTAAAAAAGTTAGCATGACAATAGAAAAAAGGTATACAAAAGATAAATGAATTAAGTTATGATTTTCATAATTATAATCTACTATATGAATGGCAATCGTTGTCTGTGTATCTGTGTATCTGTCCGCCTTATAGAGTGCCATACTTTTCTGACTATTAGCCGCTACTAGGTATCTAGGGCGCGTTAACAGGATTCTCCGGTTAGTACACGCCTCTCCGGTTAGTACATGCGGTCTTTTCTGTTATCGTCGTACGAATTTCGGTCGTATGAAGCGAAATGAAATAATATGTGTAGTAACAGTAAATAAACTATAGAGCGTTCTTTCTTTTTCCATTTGGTCGAACGAAGCCAACCGAATTAATATGAGTACTAATTATCGTAATTTCGTAATACCGTAAATTCGTAATATGGACTATTAGCCGCTACTTTTCTGTGACGATTTGAGTCAAGCGGCTTATATAAAGGTGTGGCAATTTTGTTGTTTTTCTTTCACCACTCGAGCGCATCGACTGAAATCCCCGGTTAGCACGCTTTTTAAACGGCAAAATTTCTGCCATATTAAAAAGCACCTTTCCTGAGTTCTGCGGCCTATACAAAGGTGTCTATACAGCTATACAAATGTACTATTCATTAAATAAAATAAATTAACAAATAGTTATTTACATGCAATTAATATTTACTGCCAACGTACTGAGAAGGTCACGTAAACGTTTGTTTCTTGGAGCCACTGGAAAAACGCATTTCTCACCTACTAAATTTCCACATCAAAAAGGTAAGTGTTTCTTATACGATGTTGTGTTGTCTATGAATTGCCACATCTCCACTACTTAATAACGTTGGATTTGCCGCTGTTCGTGATAGTGGGTCATGTTCATTTCCTTCAGCAGCCGAGTTACTAATTTTTTCCAGCTACGAGTAGGCCTACTGTAACTTACTATTACAGAACTTTCACGAGTACTCCGAGGGTTGCGATTCGCTATTGTAAAAAGAAAGAGAGCAGCTGCTATCGACTTACTGCCACCCTGCATCAGCCATGACCAGCTATATGTTGCCTGCTCAAAAGTAGGCACACGCCGAAAACTGTTTCTTCATACGCCCGACAGAAAAAACAAAAATGTTGTCTATCCGCATGTGTTGCGTTGAACTAAGGGAGAGAGAGAGGGAGGGAGAGAGAGGGGGAGAGAGAGGGGGGAGAGGGGGAAGAGAGAGAGGGAGAGAGAGAGGAGAGACGGAGAGAGGGGGAGAGGGGAGAGACGGAGAGCGAGAGAGGGAGAGTGAAGAGGAGAGGGGGGAGAGAAAGAGGGAGAAGAGGGAGGGAAAGGGAGAGAGGGAGAGGGGAGAGAGGGAGAAAGAGGGGAGAAACAGAGAGAGGGGAGAGAGGGGAAAGAAGGAGAGAAGGAGAGAAAGGGGGAGAGGGAGAGAGAGGGGAGAGACGGAGAGTTGGGAGAGAGGGAGCAAAGGAGAGAGAGAGGGAAAGCGAGGAGGAAAGGGGGGGGAGAGAGAGAGAGGGAAAGAAAGAGGGAGGCATGGAGAGAGAGAGGGGAGAGATGGAGAGAGGGGAAAGAGGGAGAAGGAAAGCGAGGAGGAGAGGGGGAGAGAGAGAGAAAGAGGGAGAGGAAGAGGGAGGGAGAGAGAGGGGAGAGAGGGAGAGAAAGGGGAGAGACGGAGAGAGGGAGAAAGGGGAAAGAGGGAGAGAGGGAGAGATGGAGAGAGAGGGAGATGTAACTGCATATTTGGAGTTGTTTTACCGTATGAAAGACAACTCTCAATAAACCTTATGCTGCCCGCGAATCTGCTCCTGTAGACGGGTAATGCAGCTAGTTATTAATAAAACTTGAGATTACGGTGGATATCTGCTATTGCTAAAAAATAAGTTATTCAACAATAAGGCACTAGGAAATGTCCAGTAATTGATGCCCTGTATGTAATGAGATCAACTGTTGTGGCTGCTGTCATAAAACCTCTCCAACATTGATTTTCAATCACTTGGCAACTTTTTCTTAATGCAAATAGTGCTGCAACATGTTGGTTGGTGGTTTTCGAAGCTACTTTCAGAGCTTGAAATTAAAACATCGAGTCATATTTGACCCTTTTTGACCAAATTTATTGTGCAACGTACTCGCTAATTTTGAGCTTTTTTACTGTAGAGTAGTTTGATAAAAGCGGAACAAAGATAAATATTCCTTCTTTCACACTTACACATACATGTACTCTGCAAAGGTTGAAACAATCAATGTTCAATTGACATTTTTGCAGTCAACCCATCGAGTCATGTGACAACATTCAGAAGCAGTAAACTTAGTAAATGAATCTTGCTGTTATCTTAAACTAAATGTGATAAACAAATGGAAATTCTCAAGGGTGGTTTATACACCTCGTATAACAGTAACTTAAAATACTTTTAAATGTTGAAACAAACTTTTAACGGTTGTAGAGTGGCTTGTAGATGGTAGCTGGTTACAAACGAGGATTTTAGGTATGCTATGAAAGTAGATGAATAAAGAAAAATAAAATAAACTGTTTCTACTTCTTAACATAATGAATGTATACACTAAATGCACTAAACTAAAATATACTAAGCTTACCTTTGTCTCTCAATTTACTCGCTACAGGGATATCCAAAGATGGTAAGACTTCCTCTACCAATCTCTGTATCTCACTCTTTGTGTCTCTGTATCCTGACACTACGTCGCACTAAATGTGTATGTTAGCTTATTATATTATAGGTACAACTTACTGTTGGCTAAAATATACAATTAAAAGTATGAAACAGTGAAAAAGCATTTTTTAGAAAATTGATTGCTTTTTTTCAGACAGGAACATTGAACAGTGTGCTAAAAACGTAATAATAACCTACACATAATACTTTTATACAGATAATATACTATTAAGAAGACAGTAAAACCGGTACGATTGGTTATTATTGTGTTAAATATTTTTATAGCTTACCGACTTAAATTAAGTAGTCGTTGAGATAGTGTTTGTAATGACGGAAAACAGCTAATGTGAGCTAATACATCAAGAGAAAAGAATAGTAATTTTCTCATGGAGTGATTGCTAGAAACAAAACTTTTAAGCATCCAATATTTCAATGCGATATTCAAAAAAATTATTGTTTTTGTATTTGAAATGGTTTTCAAACAGCAAACACATCTCTTTTTAGCTCAATACGCATTACAAGCCACGTTTTGCGGATTGGCCCAGCAATAACCAGTCAATCCCCAAACCATTTAGAGATTAACACAGATAATTGGCCAAGCTTTTTATAGGTGTGCACAAAGTGTTTCTGATTAGTGAGTACAAATTGGTGATTAGGTAAAAACCTGTTCACAGCCTATTTTGGGCTTTCTGCTAACCCTCAGCTTAGTTTTGGTTCGCAAAATAGGTTTTTATTGTAATTTTTCCTTCACAATGATTAGTCATGTCAGACACGAATAATAATGTTAGACAATGAATAATACACTCATGTTTGGAATAATCGACCTGTCTCTTTTTGATTTTCATGAAGTCTTAAAGGCACAGAATTGAAGGCACCAAACTTGGTTTATGCAAAGCTTGGTTTATGTAAAATATGAAACTTTTTTTAGTTTACGAACTTGGTTTATGTAAAATATTATGATGAATAATATAAGCACCCATATTTCTAATATATTTTTCATCTCAAATTTTATGACAACTTGTGTATTAGGTATGGATGTTCAGTTTCAATGAAAACTAAATTATTTTCTTTTGAAAAAAACCTTAGCAGCTCAAAAGCTAAATTTAGAATAATATTAAAATATTAGTAAAATATTATGATGAATAATATAAGCACCCATCTTTCTAAAATATTTTTCATCTTAAATTTTATGACAACTTGTGTATTAGGTATGGATGTTTAGTTTTACTCAAAACTAAATTATTTCCTTTTGAAAAAAAAACTTAGCAGCTCAAAAGCTAAATTTAGAATAATATTAAAATATTAGTAAAATATTATGATGAATAATATAAGCACCCATCTTTCTAAAATATTTTTCATCTTAAATTTTATGACAACTTGTGTATTAGGTATGGATGTTTAGTTTTACTGAAAACTAAATTATTTCTTTTTGAAAAAAAACTTAGCAGCTCAAAAGATAAATTTCGAATGATACACTCATGTTTGGAACATTTTCTGTTTAAATTGTCCATATTCTGTTTTTTTGCAATTTAACTCAGACTATTTCAGTAGGTTTTTAATAGATGTCTTGACTTAAACAAAACAGTTAATCATAGGCATGTTTTATTTATTATCAGAGTTCTGCTTGTCCAACTTACATCATGTGCATGCTGAGCCCTTGACTCAGCTTTACGATAGAAATTCCTCAACTGACTCCACTTGGACAGCACCTCATCCTCCAAGTAGTCAGTAATTATAGTCTTAGTTTCCAGTCTTGCTTCAATAAACTCCTCTTCTAGTTGCTGATATTGTAGACTCAGACTCTCCATCTATTACAGTACTTCAATTTAGACTGACGCAAAAGTTCCTTAAAGTTGCTCAATAAGTTTATTACTTATTTTGGTGCTTTACCATAAAACAGCAAAAAAATAACCACACCCTAACTACATCTCCCCTCTCACTGTCTGAATATAAGTGTCTGAATCAATAAGTCATACGCTCTTAATTTGTCATAGACTATATATGTAATTATATCAGCTATCTGTCGCTAACCAAATTGTCTATCTGAGCTAACCATCAGTAAATCATACACATGTATAAGAGTCAGAACTGCAGTCTAACTACTAAATAGACATGTGAAATAGCATCAAGTCAAGTTGTAAAAGTAAGACTATAATACTCATTAAACTTACTCATTAAAAGTTTGTAAACTTTTCTATTGGAATACTCATAATTTAAACATGAATGAGATCCTAACACTGATCTTACTACAAACTAAATGTAGTAAAACAATAATAATAATGTTGCAAATTATCTCATTCAATTTTATGTTACTATATCTTTTTAAAATCCAATGTTGTAAGTCAAAGCCATATTTTGTCCTTTTTAAAGTATATTCGCAACTTGAAAATATATCTACCATCAATTTTTAGCAGAAAAGGCAAAGTTCAAGTTTCCTAATGGTTGTTGCTATCCGCTTTAAATGTATTTAGATAATTAATATATGTTTCACGAGTTATTTATTTTTATTATTTGCATGGGTAACCTGTTTATCTCTATTCTTGTGGATCTTCTTCAACATCTCATCTGTTTCTCTATCATAATCAGCCAAGACTTTAGATGTTGACTTGAAAACTTTCTCTAAACACTCTTCCTTCTCTATGATCCCTCTCTTCAGTTTGTTGAGTTCATCATTCAGTTGAACTACCAACTCCTCAAGAGACATCAACTTGTGATGCTCTCCTGTTGAACACAAATTATAATAAACCTGAAATTTTTTGGCTTGTATTTAATGTGGCCAAAACTGCAAAAGGTGTTTTTAACTGAATAAAGCTGTAATAGTTGTTATTATATTATTTCTGTATAAAGAATTTGCGATAAAGTTTTGAATTACTTTTGTCAATAAAATAATGCTGTGTATTTAACTTTAATTATAGCTTTTAAAAGTTTCATGTCATACAGATAGCTCTTTTTTAGTCAGCATTTGAAGAGTTTTTAATAAATTGGACAAGACATTCAAAGATTGAAAGTGATATCTATTTCATAATCAGCTAGAATAAAAATTGATGATAAAATCTTATTTAAAGGTTTCGACTTTTTCTTTTCAAATTTTTCTTAAAAGAATAAATCTAGGATAACTAAACATTTCAATCCTTTATATTCTTTCCTGTTTTTTTATTTAACTGTTTTACATCACGAGCCAGCATATTGAAACTATACTGGTTGGTTAATGATGTAGTTTTGCATCCTTCAAACCCTTGAGAGCCTCATATTTTTAGCCTTATGCCACACTGTGTAGGTAGATTGAGATGCCTTATCAACCTTATTATATACTTTATATCATTTTAAAAGGGTTGTACACTGTTTCTTGGACATGATTTCACCCAATTTATTTTTATTAACCTATTGTTACTTCTGGCTTCCACTACCTACAGCATCAGCATTAAACTGAACTGTTAGAGCAAATTTGTTTCTCAATATCTAATGTAGTTTTTCTATGCTTCCTTTTGACTAAATTGTCATCATTAAAGTATAAAATTATACATGTAGTTCCGATAACATCCTTGATTATACACTGCACAGCTCCATGTAACGCTTAAGTGACTTACCATTTGAACATCTTCCTGCTGAAGAAAGACATCCACTGCAGATAATCTTTAGACACATTCTACAGCCAATGGTGAATGGCTTGTTATCATGAGCTACACAGACTCGGCCTTTTTGACTGCTTTTCTGTAGCTCAAGCTGTTCCATGTTTATAGCTTTGTGTGATAAACCAAACTCCTTTAAAAAATCCTTATGCTTCTGAAACAAAAAATCATCTAAAGTAGTTAGGAGTTATGCTCTTTTGTTAGAACTTGAGAAAAAACTTCTTTTATAAAACAATAGTAATAATTATTATCCAGGTCTGATTGGCTTTGACTAATCACTTTAACAGCTTTATCAAATGTGTCAATACAAAATATTAACAGAGAATTGTGTTCTACAAATTTTTAGTGGTTAAACTATTAAAATATAACTATTGATTAAACAACAATGTTTTCATAGCTATAACTATTGATCTCATCTAATGATCTCAACAACTTCAACGATAAATACGTATTAATTAATGATGGCTAGATTAAGCTAAGTTTTTTTAAGCTTTTATTTAAATGTACCTACAGTAGTGAAAAAGTAAAAAAGTAATTTCACTGAGAATAACTATTCGAAGAAATAATGCAGATTTTTTTAATGTGATTGCACCTCATTACTATGCAGTTTTCATGCTTTGTTTCTCTTATATTATTGCAAGATAAATAGTTTTTAGACTCTGTTCTATCCTTAGTATGTTTTAAGAGTTGAAAACACTAAGAGCCAAGATTTAAGAGCCAAATTAATGAAAGAAGGTTTCATACCACAGTGAGGAAAACTAATTATCCTTAGCTAAAAAACTAATATAACATATGATAATTCTATCTATGTTCTACATGTATATAGCATCCAATACATCCTGTTTCTGTAAGCTTACTTGATGATACAATATCTGATGATAACAGGTATATAAACTGATAAATCATAACAATTTGTTACCTTATCATGATTAGCACAGAAAACCTTGTCACAGGGTAAACAATAAACTGCAGCTATTCCACGCTTTTCCCCATTAATGGTGCAGACATCACACAATCTTGTTTTAGCCTTAGCTACATCATAAGCTGGCAGTTCATCTAAGGAGACATTAAACACTTCTCTGTAAATAGAAAAATTGCATAAATTATGATGTATAAGGACTTTCTGAAAACTTATGTTTGAACTTGAATTAGATTGACACAAACTTAACATTTGCTTCTTTATTAACTGTCAAAAACAATTTTGGTGTCAAAGCAACTCGTAAAAACATTGGAAGCTTTCTTCTGTTTGTTACACCTATATAGTGTTAGTTTAAAAAAACAGTTATTGACGAAGCGTTGTAAAAGACGACATTCTTTAAGGGTGAACATTCAAACGCTAAACAAATTTTTTTTAGAAATTATGCATTTTTTGATAAGAGCCCTGTCCTAAACGGCTTAATTTCTATTGGCACAATAATCAAGAAAAGACTGAGAGTTTTTAAAGATACTCGAGTAACTTTTCAACTTATGCCACACTTACTATGGGTGTTTAGCAGCTGGATGCTTACATTTTTTTTAATTTTAAGAAATTAGTTTAAATTTGAGTTTGCCGCTAAACATCTCATTTTGTATTTAAATTTTTGGCTACCCATAAGCAATCTTTTTAGTATTTAATTGGCTTTGCAGAGCACAGCCAATTGTCCGATTTTGTCAAGAGTGTTTCAGAGGCCAAAATTTAAGCATCGGTCCTAATGGTACATGTCTTGTAAATAGGAGACTCTGTAAGTTTTGTGACAAAGGGAATTTATGGTATCATCAATCAGTAGACCAAAATGACTATGTTTTTTTTATATACGCTGCTAAATAGCTTCAGTATTTTCATACATTAAGTACTACAACCCCTGTGATCATATGATCGGCAAGGGTTTTTTTCCTTAGCATTAGATCAAAATCTTAGACAATCATTATACTCGATATTGTGTGAAGATTTAGGTAGGGAAGGCTATGTGTGACTCATAAGAGTTTTGCAGTATTCTAGGATGTTCGACACGCATAATTTTTTGATCTGGTACAACCAACTGAATTTGAAGTATTGTTAGAAGTTATTAAAGACAGTTCAAGGACACCATCTCCTTAAGCAGAGTGGTCGTGCAGTAACCTTTTAGTAGAAATGGTGGTGCTACTAAAATGATGATCAGTGCCTGCCTACCGATAAATGAAGTGGAGCTGTGTAGAGAGATTTGTAACAGGCTGTACAAACACCTGTTATTGCACAATAATGCTCTTTTCCCTGCTTTAAAATCACTGTGATCTAGTACTTTGGGCAAAAAACCTAATGAAAAGATGAAAAAACTACTGAAAAGCCAGGCAAAGAAGCAACAAGTTATACTGTAAATCTCTATAAAGAACAATTACTAAAAGCATTAATCAATCACCATACAGCTACGTGTATATATACATATGTGCATCAATTACCTTTTTAAAGTTAAAAGTGCAGTAGTTTGGAAGCACATTTTTTATCCATTTTAAATAACATTACACTCGATGCTTTGAATTGTATTTGTATCTGTCTTTTACTCTCATTGCAGAATTTGAATAATAAAACGCTATACAGAACACCAGTAACTTTGATTGCATCAATTACAGTTGTTCACTAGAGCTATTAAATATTCAGCAGAAAACCACTCGTAGGCAGAGTCTACTGAAAAATGGGTAGTGCAATCTTATTTCTACATTATTGGTGGCACAACCAAAGTAGTGCAATCTTATTTCTACATTATTGGTGGCACAACCAAAGTAGTGCAATCTTATTTCTACATTATTGGTGGCACAACCAAAGTAGTGCAATCTTATTTCTACATTATTGGTGGCACAACCAAAGTAGTGCAATCTTATTTCTACATTATTGGTGGCACAACCAAAGTAGTGCAATCTTATTTCTACATTATTGGTGGCACAACCAAAGTAGTGCAATCTTATTTCTACATTATTGGTGGCACAACCAAAGTAGTGCAATCTTATTTCTACATTATTGGTGGCACAACCGAAGTAGTGCAATCTTATTTCTACATTATTGGTGGCACAACCGAAGTAGTGCAATCTTATTTCTACATTATTGGTGGCACAACCAATGTAGTGCAATCTTATTTCAACTAAGATTTTAGCTTTATGTTTTTCCTAGTAAAAGTTAAACAGTTTTTTTTATAGAGCTTGCGCACAAAACATAATTTACAGGATGTCTACAAATCTATTCCCAAAGAGGGTCAATATGTGTCAATTGGGCATGACTACTCTTTTCTCTGGCACTGCTAATAAAGATTAGCCAAAATCAAAATCACCTTGTCAGACCATCAAAGAGCACTCGGTCGGGAGACTGAGCATTGCCTTTTATCCCTAACTGCAAAATGAAACAGATTTGAATACAAGGGTCTCATTTGGGTTCTTCCTCCAAACCTTAATCAATAGTAAATGCGTAAATGCTAGTGCTATTAATTTCCACTATTTGATGCAAGACATGCTTAAAAATTTGCCTGTCTACAGGATCAGCTACAAGGCCACAGGTAAAGGTATTAAATGTGTCAAAATCGCCAAGGTAGTAAGTTGGCACTGAGATGGTTGGATTGAGAGGGTTGTTTAAGCTCTTGGTTAGTCCACCGGAATGACGGATTCTAGGTAAGTTTGGGATAATCTAGTCATTTTGCCAACAAAATGTGTTTCCTCAACAAAACCGTTTGAGATTCATAGGTGCTATTTGCACAGACTAATTGGGCAACCCCATAAATGATTCTAATGCCGGTTGTACACTCATAGATACAGGAGATTACTGAGTAGAGCATGTGCTAAACAAATGGTTTTTTTTTGATGTGGTGATAAAGAAAATAGGTACTTCAGACTGTTGGATAAGTGAGTCATCACAATATGAGAGTAAGAGTAGAGCATTGAAGAAAGGGCTTATGACTATACATTTAAAAACAATACACATTTGGTAGGAGAAAAACATGGCTTAAAAGGCTTACATGTATGCAGAAAAGTGGAATGAAGATAGAACATGGAATGTATATACAGTGAAACCCAGGTAACTCAAACGTCACGGGATCGAGCAAAAGTGTTCAAGTTATCTGAGCGTTCAAATTATCAGAGCACTGTCACAAGTCCATGTACTTATTAGTAGATGCATTTACATATACAGAGTAAATAGAAAACATAAGCATAGATTGCTGGTTGCAAGTTAAAGGGCCTTTCATGTAAAGTTTATTGTGAAGATTTTTATCAGAAAGTATAGATACTTTTTTTATCACTTGAGATTTTTTGTGGTTTTAGGTGATGTAACAGATGTGAATCACCATATATAGAACATGTTTGATTTATCAGGTGATAAATTGCTTTTCAGTCTCATCAAATGCAACAGTCGTGTAACAAACACTCTATGCGGCAAATTCTCTGACATGGCTCTGATATTAAAAAAAGCTTGAGTTGAAAGAATTCAAGCAGGAAAAATATACTCCGGATTTATGAGGGCTCTTGAGGGCAAAATGTACATATGTAAACACCTTTAGTAGTACAAGCAAATAGGCAATGTCTATACGTAATGACCTAGAGCTATTGCCAGAGTTCCTGCTATAATTGGAAACAGTAAATAGTAAATAAATAGAACTAATTGTAGTTGATTATAGAAAGGACTGACAAAATAAGATAAGATTTATAAAAAATTATAGCTAAAACTGCAAAAGTATTTATTAGTCCAAAAGAGAATTATTTAGTACCTACACAAATACATTGAATACTAAGGAATTTTGACTAATGTTTGTTGTTGGGAAGTGTGGTAGTTTACTATGGAGCACAAGTTTGTTACCTGATAGGAATAACCACAGCACACTGCTGGTCAAGTATTAAACTTTTCAAAGTGTACACAGTATTCATTCTCAACAAAAGTTTAAAAAAACTAGTTAACAAACAAAGCAAGTAATTGCTGTGGTATTGGAGCGATAAGATGTGGAATAGATGGGGTAAAGTGGGAGAAGGATAAAACACTCAAGTTTTATTATATTTAGGAAAATGACTTTCCCTTCCAAATTATCTTCATAAAATGAATACCCTAATTCTGTAACAGCAACTGTGTGAGTTCTGATGTATCAAAATTTTTTTATTCTATTAATCCTCAGTAAACTCCTCAGTAGAAATCATCAGTAAAGAGCTAATGTATTGTAATGGCTGTATGTTTGAGATTAAAAATTAATATCAATCATTTTACCGCTTACGTAATTAAAGCATGTCAATTTTTGAAAAGTTATGAATCAGCATACACTTTTTGGTAATTATTTCAAAGTTCACGTACTAATCACTTTGTAGTAAACAAAGTATACGTAATAACACTCACCCACAAGATTCCAAAGGACATGTCAGGATATGGTTCTCATCAAAAAATCCAGTCAGGCAATCAAGGCAATGTACATGAGTACAGGGTAGTTGTCTAGGTTTTGGAATAGCCATGTCTTTTCTCAGACAAAAACCACACACTACGGTTTTAGGTTGAACTTCTTCCATATCAGCCAAAATAATATTTCCCCTATAAAATAATAAAAAATTTGAGTAAACTGTGATTCTGTTGGCGATTGAATAAAATATAACTCTTGAGTCATGTGTATCCTGTTTCAGAATGTATCAAATACAAAATAAACGCATAGAACAAGGTCATGAAAACACAAGGTCCTAAGCTATAGAAAAATAATATGTATTTTTACTTTGGACTGTTTGAGCTTTTTAACTTTTATAATATGAGATATAATACAAAGGATCGCAAATTCTAGCAAGTTATGTGTTATTTTCTTTCTCTAGTAAACAAAGAAGAAAGTTGAAAAATTCTTATTCCCATAAGTCGGACACCTGGGGATGGACAAAATACACACTAAAGTATAATTTTACTGAAATTACTATGCAATCCCATAGGAAGTTAACGACACTGCTCTAGAGCTATTGGCATGTTTGCGTGCACTAACCAGGGGTATATGATTTGGAGGTTGGTATTCTTTTCGAAACATAAGTTGAGAGAAAACAAAACAGTCCACAAAACATCACATCCACATTTGATATAAAAATTCAAAAGTAACAAGCCTCTTTGAAATGCATACCTTGTATTGCACACACATGAAGCCATTAAGGAAAAACCATATATTATATAGATTTTGGACATTCACCTGCCGGGATAGTAAAAGTTATCCTATTGAGAAAACCTGTGCAAAAAAACTATGTGGTATCAACTAGTAGAGTAACAGCATGTTTGACTATGGTCACTTGATTTGCAGGAATCTTATAAACTTCTATATTACTTAATTATTAATTTTTTTACATTGCAATTAATAATAATTATGAACTACATGTACATGTATGTCATTAATTAGAATTTGGAACACTATTTAAAAATTCATCTCAAATGAAGTCAAATATAAGTTATTGATGTTTTACTATTGCTACTAAAATAAAGTAGTCAAAGTAAAATCACTATAAAAGTAACTAGCTGGTTTAGATTCAGTCATTTAGGCTATTTCTTTGCAGAAGTGTCACCAGTAGCCTCACTGGTCAAATTGTGGCACAATGTTTTGTAGTTAGCTTCACTTATATTAATATTACATGTAAAATAAGACAACTCCTTGTTATTTATATCTGAGTGCTAAAACTGGAGAGCCTAAGTATAATATACATTTACATACGTGAGAGCAGCTGTAATTCCAGTAGTCATGATGTAAATAACATTATAGGTATTTAATAAAGGTTGCTGAAAAGTTCTTAATATTGACACAAAGGTGTGCTGTGCTAGTCATAGCGTAACATTAGACTTAACATAATTTATCACACAAAGCCATTAATTAATAAGCCAGTTTTTTCGTACTATTCTAAATAGAACCAGTTAGAAAAATAGCCTGATTAGCAATAAAATAAACATATGAAAAGCATTTGATGAGCTCCTTCTAAATACAGAAATCGTTTTATAGTGTCATTAGAGATATTTGGCATTAGTTAAATAGTTTGAAATATGGTCTGTCCATCTACCAAAACATTAATACATTTTTTAGAATATCACTCCACTAGTATATATATATACGTGTAACTGAAAAATAATTTCGCACGAGTCTTTAAACAAGTTTCATTCAACTAACTTTAGTGAAATGATAGATCCAAATACAAAGTGTAAATAACCACTTCAAAAGGGGAAACAATATTTTATTACTTTCTGATAATGTGACGTTATGCCACCTTTGTTTATGCTGTCATGCTTTCTTAAGTCATGTTTACAACTGTATGTCCTAGGCCCGGCTATGGGCTTAGATGTGACAGTAGCAAGAAAACTATTCGTATTGGCTTCAAGAGAATATCAGTGTAATTAATACTGATACATTTTTTACAATTTGGTCTGCAGCATTTGAATAAGGCACAAGTTACCACACAGCATAACTATTATGAGTAAACCTGTCACTATATACTTAAAACCTTTTTAACTCAATGTATGAGAGGAACTGCAAAATAATATGAAAATTTATTTGTTTGCGCTTCTTTTAAAGATAAACATTATTTCAAGTCAGCCAGGCTACACAAAAAAGGCTCAAACTGGTGCTTTTAAAGTAAATATCAGCTCAGCTTTGTAAATATAAAAACTATCGATTATTATAATTTACATGTAGTTAAACATTTATAAGTAGTGAGCAATAGTAGAGACAACATTAACACAAACCTTTTAACAGTACACGTATATCTGTTGAGAAATTATTTTTATTTTTGAATGATACCAGCTAATTATGGTAACTGTTGTAAATGGTTATCATAGTAAATCCTAAATAATATTTGACTAAATAGTATTCCATCTACTAGCTTTTTTATCTAAATAACTACAATAACTAGTGAATCATCCGGGTGCCAACTTTGCATGTCTGCAAACCTGCAGCTGGTCAGAATATAAAAAATAATGTCTGCTGAATGAGCATAATATTTTTTTAGATTATTTAAAAATTTGATATAATCCAAGTTGAAATAAATTTACATTGCTTGTGAAACAATTTTAAATAGTTAGTTTTTAATGAGTAGAATGTTAGAATGAGTATTTAAATAAGAGTGCTAAAGACGAATACCAACAAAGCATTAATCATTTCATCACCATTTTGCAAGCAATTTTCTTTAAAAACTTTAGAACGTTCAAAACATTTAAAACTTTATGACAACTCCCTTGATTCAAATTTCATAACACTATAAACCTTTGTACATCAAAATAATATTGAAATGAAATATCATGTTTGTTGGTAATTGCATGATCTTACCATTAAAAATAATGTCTTGGAAAAGTCAATGATCAAAAGACCTTTGTTACAGTAAAAAATACTTGTGTCTTTCTTAATGTTTTTTTCTAACGTTGTTACATTGAGTTTTAGTTTAAATTAAAAATGGCTTTTGATTAGATAACTTATTGTCATTTTTTTTATTGATAAATAAATCTTGTATAATGCAAATTAATGTGTTAGCCAATTTTACTATAAATAGAGCTCTACCTCAAATATGTTTTATATTCATATTGCAATATATAGCGCTGCGTAAAGTTATTCTAGATTCCTCAAACTGCTTTCATGTTATCTTAACACCTTAAGCAAAGTAAAATGTGTCAAACTTTTCCAATATGTGCTAGAGCACATGCAGTTGTATTTATATTTCAATTTAAAACCAATTTTCTCTGATTTAAAATCATTCAGATTGCTATAAGTTCTTCTATGACATGTGTTATTTATAATATAATGTTTTTAAAATGGCTTCAATTATGTATATGGTTAGGCTTGGCTAGATAAAACAAGGTATAACAGAGTTGAAGCCTAACAAAATGTGGCGTTTTTAAGTAAACAAAATTGGCAACGAAGCCTTGACTCAAGTAGTAAAAGGACGGCCAAAGGCTTAAAGAACTATAATGAAAGTTTACTATGCTAAGAAAGAAAAAACAAACAATGCAAAATTATATGTACGATCCCTATGTGCTATTGCGTTCAATCAAGCTCAAGCAAAAATCTTTATACAAGTTACCTGTTGGCAACTGCTTTTTGAAATCTTTAAAAAAGCTTGGGTGAGCAAACCTGCTAGTATTTAGCTATATTTCTTATATCCAACTTTGAGCTCACTGACTCTGTACAAAATTAACATGAAATGATCCATTTGATAACAGGCAATTTATTTTGTCTCAGTAAATAGATATTAAGATGAAAAACAAACACAGACTCAAGCTTTTAACAAGTGATCTTTGTCAATTACCTAAATAGCTTAGGTTTACTTAAATGTAAAAAATCATAAGAATACAGGTCACTATAAATCTATTCACTATAGATCAAAAACTATTTACACCAACACCGCAGGCTACCAAAATTTAAAACTTTGGGTTGAATAGGCCAAAATGTATTTAAAACCATGAATGATCGGCTGCTCTTAAGCCTCTGGTTTGTGAGCAACAGGCAGGAACGTATTTGTATAAAAACTTCATTTCTATGTACCAACAGCATAATACTTGAGCAACTGAAAAATTAGGCAAAGAGTGGTTTTAGAGTTAGACCAGGCCGAAGCACAGCTTATGGAAACAATGGTAATGGCTTCAGGAAGCAAAAACCTGAAACAAATTGAGGTAAGGTACCACATTATTTCATCTCAACTTACGATGTCTTTTAATCATTCAACTTAAATAGAGAGTAATACAGGTATTGAAAAGGTGTTATTATTGATAACAAATGGGTTGACTGCATTCAAAGAGGTCCCTTACCAAAATATTGTCCTATATTGGTTGTTCACATTAGCGGTAGGTTACAAATAAATAAGGTTGCTCTTTATGTTAGCACACTCCTAAATATGCAAACGCTGTCAAACTCTTCACATTAATTAGGACTTTCAAGCAAATATAATTTAGATGGTTTTCGACATAGTAATCCGAAATTATTTGCTATTTTTTAACTAAAAATTAACATTAAAGTAGTATGGTACTTTTTCAGTACTAAGTTTTAGTTTATTATAATTTATTTTAACACCAGCAATGCCTTCAGAGCATACCAAACATATGAAAAACATAAAAAACTATTTCTTCTAGCTTCAAGTAACTATAGGTTGAATCACTACTTATATTATCTTAACCATCAAATTTGCAGTATTTGAGTGTTTGTACAAGTAACAAGACACACATTATGTCGCTCAAAGACATACTGCTCTCGACTATCTCTAAATCAATCATCTACAAACATATATACATAATTGATGTAATCAGAAAACTAACAAAAAAGTAAGCAATTTTTTTCAAAATGTTCAGCATTTCCGATAGTGTTAAAATATTATCAAGATACACACTAGTGTGGCGGGTTTGGTATTCACGATAAGTAGATTGACCTTTTGAGTTACAAACAAACAAAACAGAACAATGTTTCCTTTCTCAGTGCTAAGTTTTAATTGAATACAGGTATTCTTAGTGACATCTATACCTTCAGAAGCTGCGGTGGCAAGCAAATAGAGCTATTCATGCTGACTTCATCCGACATTCTGTCAATTTAATAGTCCTACTTTCTTAACTTTGTGGTGTGCAGTGTTTGAGTCTTTGTACAAGTTACAACACAATAAGACTCTAAGTTGAGAAGTTCCTCTATGTTTAAAACATAGAGGACCTTCTCAACACACACACACACCCACCCACGCACGCACACACGCACCCACGCACGCACACACACACGCACGCACGCACACACGCACACACACACCCACACACACATAAATATATATTTATATATATGTATTTATATATATATATATATATATATATATATATATATATATATATATATAGATCTTGAGGCGAGTGCTCAAACTCCCAGCTCTCTGCTAGGAAGCCTGAGTTAGAGCAGAAACTACCACCTATACGGGTTAACCGGGGCGAGGAAACAATTTTTTTAAATATATAACACAGGAAAAACCGGTATTTGAGTTCAAATCAATTTATTATTAAATAGTTTCATGCCTCTGCGAAGCAATCATCAGATAAAATGACTTGCTCAATAAAAGCAGTAAATATACACCGGGTGTGGTCACAAGCATACAAATTAAAACTAAAGCTGAATCAGGCAGATAACTTGGTAAGAGCTAGGTTACCCTACTGTTCTTAAGCAGGTATTTGACCACGTGTCTACATGTAGAGACAAGTTCATTTCACTTATTTAGAGCCGACATATCAGGCTTGCAAAAATTGAAAAACGTTTCCCATATACATAGATTGCATTTATTAGTTGCAGTGCTGTATGCATTGGCTTGTTTCATCAGTTTCTATTTAATTGAGCAATGGGTGTTAGTGTTTTTTCAGCTGCCAAATATATTTACTGAGTTCAGTGCTCAGCTTTCTTGCCTCGCTTCGAAAGGATGCAGTATGATTGTTGTGTCGGGTCTTAAACTGACCTTCTGTTAGCCCTACATATGTTTTATTAGTATTTTCTGCTGCTACTGTGGCTTGATATATGCAAGATGATGTTAAGAATTTCTCATTGAGTGGGCAGTTAGCTTTGACTCTGCAGTTGCACTGCCTGCTGTGATAGTTGTTGTTGTTAGTTGACAGTAGTCGGGAGTTGTGTGCACTTATAATGTTCTTTATGCTAGTGCAGCACCTGTAGCTGACTTTGATGTAATTACGATGAAATATCTTATGGAGCTTGTGGTGCTGGAGGAATGCTACGCTAATGATCTTCAGAAATGTTTTTCTAATATTGGTGGATACATTCCTGCTACTCACCAGATTGTACCACAATATGTTGTGCTTTCGAGGTGGTCGCTTATCTTTTCCATTAGTTGGAGGTGACAACTTGAGTCGGTAATTTTGTCCACTATCATTAATAGCTTACTGGTATGTTTTAGTCGATGTCTTAAATATTTCTGAATTGGATGATATCTCGCTCAGTCTCTTGTTAATAGAAGGTAGAACATTTGCAAGAATTGATGGGGGATGGTTTGATTTCATGTGTACACAAGTTGGAATGTTGGCGGGTTTTGTGTATGGCATGTAAGCCTTATCATAGATGTTTAGTGTAGTGTCCAGGTAGTTAACAATCTTCTTGTTGGCTTCAATGGTAATCTTAAATCCAGTGTCGTTGAATATTTTGCATATACCTTTCTTGATGGTTTTAACTTTTCTAGGTGATTCACAAGTGATGCCTAAGCCGTCATCTCTGTAAAGTCCAAATCCTTGCCCATATTTCTCAGTAATTCTGTTCAACAGGAATAGTCCTACCAACTCACATGTTTCTGCCCTGTTGTTGCTACCCACCGTCACGTCAAATAGGTTTTCAGCATGTTTTTTAGCCTAGTAGTCACCTGAGTAGACTGAAAGTGCCTTTTTACCATGTAAGATAATATGGGTATCGGCTTGTGATATATTAACGTGGTTCGAAGCAAAATCGAGGTCAAGTGTTGAAAGCTTTATAGTTATAGATAAAAGGTAAAAAGTATAGTTCTTTTATAGGTAAAAGTCAAACACTATGAAAGAATGTTTCTTACCGATGTTGAATGAATTATACCACTGTGGTACAGATTTGGTGCTCTTCCACTGGTACATTGGTATGGATGTAAGAACAACTGCAATTCCAGTAGTCATTGGGGCACTGGGCGCAGTAACACCGGCGAGTATATATATATATATATATATACACCGGCAATATATATATATATATATATATATAAATTGTTTCCTCACCCCGGATACCTCGTATGGGTGGTAAATTCTGCTCTAACTCGGGTCTCCTACTAGAGACCTGGCAGTTTGAGCACTCGCCTCAAGATCTTAGCTGTTCCCAATAGCGTAATTTTCTGCAACTCACCTGAGTTGATTGTTGTTGGTATTTGGGCAAGCCAAATTTTATGCGCCGGTGTTATTGCGCCCAGTGCCCCAATGACTACTGGGATTACAGTTGATCTTACATTCCAGCATTTTTCCATTTCTTCTCCAAGAGGGAGATATTTCTCTACCTTTTCTTTTTCTTTGCTGGCTATATTGTAGTCATTGGGTACTGCTATATCTATTATAGTAGCCCTCTTGTTCTCCTTGTCTACCACCACTATATCTGGTTGGTTTGCTAGGACATGCTTGTCAGTTTGGATGTAGAAGTCCCAGAGGATCTTAGCGCGGTCATTTTCATTCACCTTACCAGGAGCTTCCCACCGATGTTGTGGTTTATTAAGGCCATACTCATCACATAGACTTCTATACACAATACCTGCGACATGATTATGCCGCTCAGTGTATGCGCTCCCTGCTAGCTGCCTGCATCCACTGATGATGTGTTGGATGGTCTCAGGTGCATCTTTGCACAGTCTGCATCTAGGATCATCTCTAGTGTGGTAGATTTTCGTTTGGAGTTGCCTTGTTGGGAGCACTTGCTCCTGGGCTGCCATGATTAGCGATTCTGTATTGGCCGTTAGGTTTCCTTTGTTCAGCCACATATATGTCTGGTGAAGATCGGCAACCTTAGATATTTGTTGGTGGTAAGCACCATAAAGAGGTTTCGTGTGCCAGTCAATTTCCTCATCATCAGGGCGTAGGTCCGTTGTAAGAGCAGCCAATTGAAATTCAGCTAGCAACTTATCTGAGATGGCCATGGAGGCTGCATATGCTTTGATGCTTTGTTCCTCCTCTTTCTTTCTCCTCCTCTTATATATAAATGTATATATATATATATATATATATTTATATATATATAATTAGGTATCAGAACTGTACACTAAGTTGAAAATGATCTAACAACATTTTTTTTCTTTTAGAAATATATTTTTAAGTAAGCTGCATCCAAACAACATCTCAAAAACATGTAGTTTACACAAAATTATCAGATCAGCTAGTTCACTTTAAACATTAATTTATACTTGATGAGTCAGAGAAGGCAGAACACTAATAAAACTTTTTTTATACAGCATGTTCGTTGATAGTTTATGTACATTAGTAAATCATGTTAGTTGATTATGGTAATTGTTTTATGTGCTAAGACTAATTTGACTAGATGGTAGTTCATCCACTAACCTCTTATTCAAATAACTAAAATTAAATAGTCAAATAACTGTACATTGCACCCTCGAGATACGATGTTAATCCGTCCCAAGACTGGTATCGTATGGCAAAAAAATCGTATGTCGGGGTATAGACACCATTGTAATTATACAATGGAAACATACAAAGTAAAAATGTGGTACCTATTGAAAATTAGTAACAAAATAGTTTGTTAATTTATGTTTTAGTATGTATTTTGAACTAGTTTACTGAATTTCAACTTTTTATCACGAAATTCTATCCTTCATAAGTTTCTGTCTTCACTTTCATTGTAAAATTTAGCGAGTCTGGTTGAAACCTTATAAACCAGAATTCAATAAGAAAGGCCGAGCGATGCAGTTATTGAAAGTGGCCCCTCCCACACCTGATAATTTAATGGCTACCGAAAAGTAAAATGAAATTTTATTTACTATGCAGGACGTACATACCTTTGGAGTAACACGACTTTAGCTGGCACGTGTTGTGAATAAAGCAGAGAGGAGGTAAAAATGTATCAATATTAATTATGTTGCTGAACACTTGAAGGTTAATTTAATACGTAAGGAAATGGAATTTTTAGCAGGCGAAAGAAAGTTGTCTAGTCCTGTCGATTTTTTTCTTGATTTACAAGAAAAAAATGCTGATGCAATGCAGGTAACTGCTAGATAGCAAACTCTTGTAGAAGAATCCAGAGAAGGTACTACAGTGGGTTTTCTTGTATGAAACGTTTACAGGAATCTATGTAACCATACTTACAAAGTTTGTATGTATTTATGCACTAGAGGACAAGACTTTAACAAGTTTGAAATTAATGTGAATGCATCTACTATCTTGAGTAGCTAGTTATTTGAGTTACATGCATACGATGAATTGTATTCACATAGGAGATAACAAGCCCATCTTCAAAGACATGGTTAAACAAGAAAATAAAACATAAAACCAAAACGAAACAAATAAAATGAATAAAATATGAAAAACATACCACACAAGAGATAAATAATATGTATTATACATGTATTGTTTTAATGTACCATTATACATCAGTAAATTAAACACTTGAAATATTTTTGCCAATGTGGGAGTTTTCTGTATCTTCTACCTCCTCGCCCTTACTAATTGGTTGCTCCTTTTGAATGTTGATCGTGTGCATGGCCTTCTAACTCCTTCAAATCTTCAGTCATAAGCTTCCTTTTGTGCTTGCTTTAATGGAGTTCTTGTTTTAATAATAATTGCAAATGCTGATTGGTTGTGATCATATGCCTTGACAATGTTAATAATCAGGTGCCTTCTTCTTATTTACGACATCCAACTTTGTTGACATAGAAATCCTTTTTTCTTCGTTTTGTATCAGTCTCAGATTCCATAGCTAACGAATTAAATGTATATACTCGTAGTTAATTACGTATGCTGATAAAAGTTTATAGTAAAAGACATTATAACGCTACAAATGAATATTTCCTTTACCTTGAGTATTTTACGCAAAATTTTCCCCGCGGAATTCTGACATGAGAGAAGTCGATCATCGTGTCTCTTTTAAACGTTCTGAAAATGTTTTCGGCACACTATGTTTTAGTGTCTTTTCGTATTTCGACGTGCGTTATGAGCACACCGACCGCCAAATTTTAACTCGGGCGAAACTTTTCTCACAATCATATGGTGAAATAAAATTTGTATAGCGAGGGGAAGATCTCACAATGTTTGACTTTGTAAGGTGAAAAAATTGTATATCAGGGTAATCGTATCTCGAGGGTACACTGTACTTCATTTTTTTGCATTTCAATAGGCTGAAACCATCATCTATCTAAATATTTACCTGTAGCCTGCTCATTGAGATTTTTGAAAAAGCTGTAATTAGAAAAACATGCTAGTTTCTCATTATATTCGTTATATCTAACTTTGAGCACACGAATAATTGACAAAGTAAAACTGGAATCACTGATTGTATTGCCACGGCTCTATTACAAATCAATCATTTTATCCAATTGACTGTTAACACGTCTCAACAACAGCATTCTAATAGCTCTTTTCAATAAAATGAATACCAAAGTAAGTTTAGTTGTTTAGTATGTGTTCTTTGCCAATTACTTGAATTGGAAAATACTTTTAAAAAGTCATACAAATAAATGTCACTGAGAATCTAATCAACAATACTGATACGTAGGCTGTATGAGGCAAAAATATTGGACACAGAGCTTTTGGGTTCAATCGGTCAGAGTAGGCCTATATTTAAAAAAGTAATGATCTGCTGCAAGAATTTATTTGACTTGTAAGCCATATTTAGGAATCCAATTGTCATAAAATATTATTTCTTTATACCAGCACCATATTACTCGATCAGGTGAAAAAACTAAGCTATTAGTGGTTTTAGGGTCAAACGAGACATACCTTATGGAAACGATGCTTACACGTTTAGCTAATGAACACCTCACACAAAGTGTTGTACCATATGATCTCATATGTTGGTTGGATGTCAGTTAATGATTCAATTGAAAAAGAGATGTATGCTGTAATGCTGTAACAGGTCATGGCAAAGACATTCCTACTGATAACAAAAGGGCTGAATGGATTAAAATTAGTCCACTAGCAAAGAACCGGTTTACATCAGTTAACTACATCAGCACTAGGTAATACATGTATATCAATAATATTGACCTTAGTGCTAGAAGTGTCTTAAATCTGCAAGCACTGTCACACTCAATACACAAATAATGTCCTTTAAGTAAATACAAGTTGATCTATTTTCGACCTAGTATATTATATGTATGTATTCTTATTTTTTCAATTTAGCGCGATAGCTGCTTATTGCTAGTAGGTTATCCTTTTGAATTGATGGCCAACATCAAAAAACTCTGTTACACTATCTCAATATTGGTTTAAGCTAACATGATGTGTTTTACAGCCAGAATGTCTTGTTAGGCTGCATTAGCAGACAAAAAGGGCTATTGTTTTAGGTTTCAAGTGAATATCTGTTCAACTGCTACTCCTTCTACCTTAATTGCGTGATCTGCAGCATTTTAGTGTTTGTATGAGTTATAACACTGCATAAATATAGGAAATGCAAAATAAAATTAAAGTTATTTAGCTGCACTTCTTTATAGAAACATTATTTCAAGTCAACCACTCTAGCAAAAACCTGAATAACATCTTACTAAAGAGGGTTTATCTACTAGTCTATCATACATGTAACAAATTTAACTAATTAAACACTGCAGCGAAGGTTTACAATGCTAATACTGTAAAGGTTAAAAGTGTAATGTAAGTAGAACCGTCATGGCCTTTGAAATCTATAGAACTCTAATGGGCAATTATAATCATTGAACCACTAGCTACCGCTCCCTGATAAGTCATTTCTATAATCATTCTATCAGTGAGTTTTTTTCACATTGTGGAAACGGCGATATATGAGGTAGTTTTACTTAGATTGAAAGCAAACCCAGATTTGATTGTTCAGTAACCACCCTTTGTCCAGTACTTTCATGGCATGAATATTTTTAAATGATCATATGAGTTGAGGTGGTTATTGGTCAAGGCAACATTCCCTCTGCATAGGCTAGAGGTATCATGCTATTCATATGCTATCATGTTCAACAACGTATGACATATGCAGAACCAGCAATAACCTAATGCTATAATATTTCTAACTATTGGGCAATATGTAGTAATTAAATCCTCAAAAATTTTGTTTTTTCATACCAGCAGTATAATACTGAACAAGAGAAAAAATTTGGAATATAGGGGTTGTAATGGTGAAATGGGAAAGCTTGAGCCAAAATCAGCCCAAGGAAAATATATCTAACAGAGTCAGGTAAAAAGCCCCTCAAGTAAGGTGCATAACCACATACCTGCATCTGCCCTGGCAGGTTTAGCACAGCCAGAAAAAAGATAAAGAGCATGATGTACGTTCAAGTTAGTGGGAGTCAGGCTACACTACTATTTAAGGTTATGGCAGTGGCTTGCATTCATAAAAGCTTCGAGGATATGATTACTTAATTTGTAGAGGTATAAAAGTGATATAATCCCACAACCAAACACGAGTGAAGCGAGTGTTTGGGAGCTTTATGATAAATGCATATGCGCACACAACTCCTCATCAACACTGAACCCAAACCCTTGTACTAAATTCTCATCAACAAATTTGAATAATTTTTATTGAGTCATTTAACCCTTTGGCAGAAGAAACGACAAAAATTTCGTTTACCGGTTGCATGGGAATATGAAATTTATATCGCTTTCGGTAGACGTTTATAAAGCTGTTGCCTAGTAACATTAAACAAAAGATATGAACACTAGTAAGTTTTAGATATCATCAACAAGATATCGGTAGATGATATACAATATGAAACGATTATCTGAGAAACTTTGCTTTGTGCTAAAACCTAAACAAACTGCTCCTACTTGGAAAAGAATAAAAATTATAAAAATCAGTCAACATCGGCTCGATTTTCAAAGCGGTAAAATAAAAGATTATTTGATCTGTGATCGTTAGTGATTTTTTGTCTCATCAGAATAAAAATATCTCAAATGATAGAAGTAATGTAAACTATTTGAACTTTTAATATACTTGGAAAATACAGAAAAAACGATCGTTATGGTGGCTCGCACGGCTACGTTATATCGTTTGACTCTACCGAAAAAAATGCTTCCAAGCATTTCATACAGGGACAATTGCACATTGTTGTATTTTTAGTAGTAGATATGTGAATGAAGGTTTATGTACAACATTTTTTGTTCATACAAATAAATATAAGATTTGAGCTACGTATGCTCATAAAATATCAATTTTATTGAATTTTCAAAATAAATTACACAGTTTCGGTTGTTTTTGAGGGGGTTTATACCCGGTCAAAGGGTTAAGTATAATAATATAGCAAAACACATATAAATCTATTTAAATATTCTGCCAAGTCTTTGACAAGTGTAGACAATAACATCAAACTTATTCATCTGATTGGCAAATACATAACTAGACAGATTAATTTGGTCTAAAATCGCCATTAAAATCTCACAAGCCTTTTTAATCAAAATTAAAACCGGCCATTGAAACGCTGTGCGACAGAGAGTAGAACCATTAAGTCACGTGCATTTCTCGAGAAGAACGTGCACATTTTCCAGTCTATCTCATTGTCCAATTGCCAAAGGTTTCTGTAACAAACCTAGAAGTACTGAAAAGTAATCGTTTATTTTTTGCTGATTCTATAGTTAACTAAAATTTTGGACACTTATAATGTGTACTTTGGTATTCCAACTGATGTCCAAAGCAGTGGAAGCAAAGAAATTGATTGTGATACTTTTTCTAACGTTTCTCATAAGATAATTAAAATATTTAATTATAAGAATAATTATTCAATTTTATAAGACTATTATAAGATTTAATTGTAAGAACAATCATTCGAATTTACAAGATCAAAGTATATAGTGACTGAAGGTGGGAAATATTGTAAAGGATCTGACTCCGGTAGCTGAGTCAGCTTTACTTCCTAACAAGGGAGACGCAACCTGACTTACTGGCCTGCTTTGTTGACCTGCCAAAAGCAGTCAGTCCAGTCTAAGACAAGAAACTGGTAGTCAGGCTTGCTCCGAAACCAAATCCCGGCCTGCCTTCTGGATCTCTATCGCAGGCTAGTCTGAATCCACTAGCGGCTTGCCTTAGGACTTGATTTCTTATGCCATGGCACGCCTGATCAAGTCTAGACAAAGCCGTGGATCGATCCCTATCTTTATAGAGCCACCCTGACAGTTCTGTCTGATGGGTACAATGAGCCTGCTTGCGTAATCGTTGAGCCAACCAGGCAGGCGTCAATATAATCAGTTCTTGCAAGAATGTAATAGTTTTATTGATGATAGCTTTAACTACATGCGTTCACAAGATCGAGTGATATCAAGCACAACTTGTTTACTCACTGCACTGGCTTATATAGCGGTCTAGCTCCACCCACCAGTCTATTTATAACGCAAAGGATGCACAGGATATAATAGGATTCGCACACAGGATAAGCATACGATTATACAATAGAAAGGCAGTTCAGGAATACAATTATATAATGGAAAGAAAGTTCAGTAAATTCAGGAAAGTGCTAGTAAAGATATATATATATATATATATATATATATACATAATATATTTGTATATTTATATAATATATTATATATACATATATATATATATATGTGCGTAATAATTGGTATATGTCCCAGTCCTCCACAATATGTTATTGTTATTTTTTTTTAAGATTTTGTTGATGATACTACGGCTGTGCCCAATATCGTGGTACTGCAAAGCCAATTGTAATATCTTGCAAATATAATTAATTATAAGAACAACTACTTGGTTTTGTAAGATTGTTATAGGATGTAAATATAAAAATAACCGTTTGAATTTATAAGATTGAAGTATGTAATAACCAATGGTGTGCAATATTTTACTGTTGTTATTTTTCTAAAGATTTTGTTGATGATACTACGGCTGTGCTTAATACCGCGGTAATGCCTAAATGTTTTTAGTATCTGCAAAATCAAGTAGTAGGCTTACATTTTCTTACAAATATAGCGCTATTTCTATGACGACCAACTAAAGTCTGTCTAGATTTTTTAATTTAGCATAATCTCCTCAATATTATTACAAAAATTTAGATAAATATCACAATTTCTTGATATTGGCTGCTATGACGTTTTGAAATGTAAACGAAATTGTGCATTGGTTTTCGTTTCTCAAAATTTAACACCATTTTTTCAGAACTATGTTTTTGCACTAATGGTAAACATGCATTCAGTTTATTGACCATAAAATCTGCTGTAATTAAGCTGGAATCAATTTTTTGGCAAAATACATGTGTAACTGAAAATTTCTCCTTCTGCTACGGTAGAAACCTCTAAATCTCACACACCTGACATAACCATGGTTTCTGCGATCATGACCCATTTCTTCACTTTGGTTACATATCGCTGTCAAAACCATTCTGCATCCAACACAACCAACTTTCAATCTGTGTATATTACACAGCAGTTTGCCATTTTACTTCTATTATTGCATTTTTCCTATTGCAGGGGAGAGAAATAAACATATAATATTTTCCTTCCATTATTGTTGCTTGTTATACATAATAATACCCAGTACATTACAGCTACCATTGTAGTTATCCTATTGCACTGCAGTGCCATTCGACTGCTAATATTGAATTTCTCAACCATCAGTCCCCTTATTTTCTCCAATATAACTTTGGTCATTAGCTCTATGACAGGGGAGTTTCTAGTAAATAAAAAGACTTACGTTTAATTGTGTATGTGATTGATAACAAATGGGCTGACGGTATTCAAAGATGTTTATAGCATAAAGGTCGATTTACCTTTATTAGGCTATTCGAGAATCGAGATTAAAACTTAATAAGATTGATCAAAGAATGGGTGCTAGTTGCTATTTGCAAGTGTTGTCACACACTTTCCATGAATTATGTCTGCCAAACAAATACCACTACCTTTAATTTATTATTCTCTCTAAAACCGTTTATTCATCGTTTATGGGATCAAAGCACAAACAAGAAACATTGCAAAAATTTTCAAATCGCTCAGCATTTTGTGCAGTATTGAACCATTTGACTGTTACATAAAATTATTTTGGCTATTATTACTTTTGGTGCTATTAGGTTGATCTTATGAACTGCCAGCCAACCAAAAGGACGTTATTAACTCAAAACACAAAATAACTACGTAACTTTTTATAACGATTGTAACAAATGTGCTCTAGTCAAGTGTTAGCTACGTTTTCAAAAGTAGTAAACAAAAATAGTAATGAATTGTTATATTTGGGTGAATGCTCTTTTAATTATTCTTGCTACATGTTTGGTAATGCAGACTGCAGCAATAAGAAAATATGTTAGTATCTCGTTATGTCGCTTATATACAACTTTGGGCACGTAAACCTTGTATAAAGTAAAACTGAAGTCATTGAATTAATAGCTACGGCTCCACAACAAGTAATTGATTTTATCTCAGTGTCTGTTTATGCATCGTAGCAACAGACTTCTATGAGCTCTTTTCACTAAATTCTATAACAAAAGATGACCTAATTGATTAGCATGTGTTCTTTGTCAATTCCTTGAATAGCGCTCCTAGTTATAAAAAAAAGTCATTTGAATACAATTTCCTTAGGATCTAATCAACAATTGTCATACATTGGCTGTATCAAGCAGAATTATAGGGCCTTGGGCTATTGTGTTCAATAAGCCAATAATGTATGTAGTGCTTGCAATGACCGGCTGCTATAATTTCCTTGACTTCTAAGCCGTAAGTAAAATCTGAATTACCATAAGACCTCGTTTCTTTATATTTACACCATAATATTTGATCAACTAAAAAAAATTAAGCAAAATGTGGTTTCAATGTAAATTAAGCCAGAAAATAGCTACTACACAAGATTCTAATAAGCTCAGGTAATGAACGTTTCTAACAAAAGAAGGTACCAAACAATCCCCTCTATTTGTTGGATGCCAAATAATCATTCAACTTAAATTATAATTCAGGCCATTTAAAATACATCAGCGTCACTGCGCATCTTAGGTCGGTACACGCACACAACGCATGCGCGTTGTATGCGCGTTGTTAATTATTATTATTAATATTAACGTGTAATAATAATAATAGTAGTATTAATAATATTATCTTATTATTCAATGTTCTATTTATATTTATATTCTGTTAATACAACAGGTCTAAAACATTATACAAAGTATTCTATTTATTTTCTATTGACCGTTGTATGTGCATTGTCATGATAGTATATGGGCGTTGCATCCACAATGTTTGCAAGTGCCTTGTTTTTGTTGCAAATGCATTGTATGCACGTTGCACTGACCTAAGATGCACCATTACCGAATTTCCTATTAATAAGAATAAGGCTGACTGTATTCAAAGTAGTCTATTAGCTGAGGACTGTTTTATTAGTTAATTACCTGAGCCCAAGAGTTCAACTCAATGATAGAAACTTTAGTGCTAGCAGCGCTTTAATTCTGCCCTCTCACACTCTTCACATGAATTATGTATTTTATGCAGGTACAAGCTACTATATTTTTGACATAGCAATCTAAAAGTATTTACTCTCCTGTTGACTAAACTACAGTTGCCAAAAATCAGTAGTAAATCGGCTTTTGAACTAAAAATGAAGAATTAAATACCTTGTAACTTCTTCATGTGCTAAGTGTTAATTTAATGCGATTTATCTGTGGGCCAGGTATGCCATCAGAGTTTGACATGGCAAACAAACGGAGCTATTGATTTTGCCTTCAAGTGACAATCAGGTAAATCAACATTCATATTTTTAGCCATAAAGCCTGCAGCACTCACGTGTTTGTAAAAGTTACAACAAGTCATAACTATAGAAATTTCAAAATAGAATAAGAGTTAGCAATTATCTTGCAGCCTTTCTTCTTTACAGAAACATTTTGAGTATTTCAAATCATCCACTCTAAAACAAGCCTTAATAATATTTGACTTATTTATATTCTAGTTTCTTATGAAGGTAACTAAAAAAACTAGGTAAATACCATGGTGAAAGTTTACAATGCTAATAGTGAGAAAGAGAACAATGAAAAATAAGTAGCATCGCTAGTTCTCTTCAAGTACTATAGAGCTTTATTCATCTTCTATTCATATAGTTACCTGATGGTAGCTTGTAGATAGATGTCTTTGAAGATGTTTAGATGAGCAGATCTGCAAGTATCTTGCTGTATTTGTTTTATTTACCTTCCAACAGACCGACTTCGTTGAAATGCAACTGATCAAATCGAAGCAATAGCTACAACTCCATGGCCAGTCATTTTTCTGTATCAATGAATGCTTACGCATCTTAGCAACAGCGTTATATAAGGTATTGTTGATAAGATCAAAAACAAACATTTAATTGTTACCCACATGCACTTCATCAATTACTTCAATGGCACACCTATTTATAATTATCCTAGAATAGAAGAGGTTATTGATTTAGGCAACAATCCATGTACATAGCCGGTAGAAGGCCAAACTTTATAATTCCATGCCATCATGTTCAACAACTAATAATATATGTAGGGCCCACAAAGACCAAGGGCTATGATGCCTGCAACTTGTGATCAATATTTTTGTAATTTGTGAAAGCATGATTATAAAATTTAAAAAGTTCAGAAATGAACAGTTAATCACAAAAAAGCCATAAATAGAAATTCCTTTCCAAAACGGCTCAAACGGAACGTAATCTAACACTATTGCTTCTGACTATACTTTAATGCAACCTCATTCGTCAAAATATTTTCACAAAGTACATGCACTTTACGCATTCAATAAAACCATGTCTATTGGCGTTACACGTTTGTTTCATCATCATTGTAATGATGTCACTTTGAGCACTGATATCTCAAAACCTACCGTAAAAAATTGGTTAATTTTTAACCTTAGCTTGAAGGATTGCATACAATCCTCTAATAAACATGACAAACATGTTGGTCACCTGTGATAGTCAAAAAATATTGCAGAAACAATGTGCGCTGTTTGTCAGGATGTATGGTTCACGTAGTCAGATTATGACTAGATGATTAGAACAAGCCGAAACAAAACTGTGAAGTAGCGAGCATTTATGTTTGATACAGGCTTTCAGGTAAGACCCAAAGTGCTTGTCATAAACTAGTGGTATGAGATGTTCTAAATGGAGTCTTTTATTTGCCTTTAATAACACCACATGTCAAAACAATAACCGAAATGTTTGAGAACATCATCAAAATAAAGAGATTCCATACTACGGCATTTTTGTGATAGCTGTGATTACCTTTGTATTTTTTTAGTTTTTAACAGCTTGTAATCACATTTTCACATATTTTGCAACTAAAACACAGCAGAGTAAGATATGGTGAATCCTTTGATACCAAATAACTATAATGTGAACTTTTGTTACAAGTAAACCTTTGAGATTGACCTTAATGCCAGTAGGGTTTTCTATGTGCAAGCTCTGTAACACTTTTCACAAGAAATATGTCTGCCAAGCAAGAATCGATTGCTTATATAATTGTCAATGTATTTTTTGGAAAGTAATATATCTTCTCATTATGGATGTGAACTGGGTACTAGCAAAATGAGTGATCGGAATATCTAAGTTCATCGTTATACTCTTCAGTATTAACTTGTTGGACTCTTTCGCAGAATACAGTGGTACTGAACAATGAAATATATTGCTATTAATTTCACTCTATAATTTAAAATGCAAACCAACCAAAAGGCTTCATGAGATACAACCAGCAAATAATGGCGTTGCCTCTTATATCACTGAGTTTGTAACCAATATATGAAGGCTAACTCGGTGTTAGCTATGATTTTAGGGTACATAATAGTAAATGTTATATGTTGTAATATGTTTAACTAAATATTATTCTCACTATTTATGTGCAATCTAGTGTTTACATCAGTTTTACTTCAGCCTGCAATTTTCAGCTACAAATAATTGATTTCTGAACCTTAAAATCATTAAAAAAACAACTATCTAAAATAAACAGCTATTTTTTACACTTAAAAAGCTATATGTGAACTTTTTCCAATGCCTATTATTTTGTTGCAACAGTCTGCTCACATGTGTGCAAGGAGTTATAAAACTGTGCTAAGCTGCTTAAAATAAGGCTTCAAAATAAAGTGGACGGTTTGTAAGATAGTGGCGAATAGTAATGCTTGCACAAGTTTTCTTCAGTATGAAAATTGATGGCTATTAAGGCAAGCAGCTAGTTAGCAGTGCTAGTGTTTCCCCGCTTAAATTTTTTTGCAATCGATTAAACAACTCTTACTATCGCTAGTGTTACATACTACAAGTGTTTTGTTGTATTTTACATCTTAGTCAGGTGTAAAAGGTTCCAATTGTTGCATATTTGATTTTCAAAACAATTCAAACCTCTTATTCAATAGGGGTATTTTTAAAAACATCATCTCAACTACAAAGTGCTCTGTATCATGTAAACATCAATATTCGTATTAATGCTTAACTTATCGGTCACGTCATCACAGCATCTCTACGCAGCTCTGTTTAAAATGCACGTGTTTTAGAAAAACAATCTCAAATAAAAAATGCTAACTCGGAATTTGAAAGAAAATTTTCTGACATGTTTTGACATTGAATTTTGACCTTGGGGACAATTGAATAGTATCAGCCGCGATATGACATATGTCAACTGGTGTAACTAAAAACGCAAATGGCTAATATAGAAAATGTGGTGTTGCGCAACAATTGCTTTTGAGCATGGAAACTTCAACTACAAGTAATTGGGAGGTGTGCGACCATTCCTGCGTATCATGTAAGTACATCCTCGTCATTCTTATGATCAAAGCCATAACTTCGAAGCTCAATGATTTGTAGCACCGGTGTTTGTCAGTATGTAAAGTGTCAGTTCTCACCAATGTATGGTTATGCACAGTGATCGATATTCTATATATTCTCATCAGCCATTATGCCATTGCCTTAATTGAATTATACATACAATTTATTCTGTCATTATAAAAAACACATGATACCAACAATACTTTTCATATCACTGAGTTTGTAACCAATATAGCTTAGCTCAATATTAGCTATGTCTCCATCGTTTGCAGTAGCAAACAAATACTGTGATGAGTAGCTCTGTTTAACTAAGTACCACATCAATTACTCTTATTTTGTAATTAAACATGTAGTCATCAGTAAGACAGCAGTTACATGAGTCTTATGTCGGTCAAGAAAATTAGTTACAAGTAATTGACTTCTGATGTATGAAATTTGTGAAGCAACAAGCTGGTATACAACAGAAGCAATGTCTCTCATGGTTAAATAGCTACATGTTGAATTTTTTTGATTATTTTTGATTGTGTTTGCATTTTTTGCTCATTTGTGCAATCAGTGACCAGCCAGTGACCAGTGTTAAGCTGAGTACCTTAAAACTCAAAACTCTAAACAACATCAGTAGCTTATAAGGTAAACAACTGGTTAGCAACAAAGGTTAGCAATGTGAGCCTTACCTCACTTTGTCAGTATGTGTATTGCCACTACCTACAATATATACATAATCTTATTACTTGTTTTATGGTGTTAACAGCAAAAGTCTGATTATGAATAGTGCTATATTTTTGGGAGTTTATTACACTTTTTACAAAACATTTCAGATTAGTGATCAGTTAATTATTAGCCTGTCATGTCTGAGTTCGAATAAAAAAGAGCAGTAATCTGCTTAAATTGTACCAACAGTAAAAATATATTACAGCCTAGCCTGAGCTAAGTTCTAGTTTGCAAAAACCGCTAATTTTGTGTTGCAATTTTCTTTTAGGTATTTTATTGTTTTTCAAGAATACTAGTGGCAATTTTTTCAAAATAATGATAATGGCATGAGATATCATAATAATTATCGATGTAATGATAAATGATCATTAGATAAATTCAAACCATCATAAAACTTGTAATTTAAAGGTTTTGAGAACTTGTATGTCAAATTTTAGATTTTCAATTATATTCGATTGTGTCCGACTCAAATATTATTGGTCAATATAAAAGTTGATATATTTGAAATGCCGGAAATAATATTTTGAAATTAAATTTTCTTTTTGTAAACAGATGGGAGCATCTCATGAGATCGTGTGAGTCATGATTACTTGGAAAAGATTGCTAGTTTTTTCAGTTTCATTAGATAATACATTTGTTTATAATACATGTATGTGTATTTGAGTATTTTGCCCTGAGCAAGCAAAACGCCCTATCTGACCGTTTTTTCAAAATTAATTTTTTTTTCTTTATATCTAAGTTAGGTTGAGATCTAACATGTCCCGAAATTTCACACTTCTGAGACCACCAGAAATGGCACTTTTCACTATGTACAAAATGCCTCATCCACATTTACCACGCCTAAAGTGGCAATCAAAATGCCCTATCTGCAGATAGGGCGTTTTGATTGGCCTGAACATACACAAAGATGGGCATGATGAGCAGAATTATGTAATCACATACATGTAGTATATAAACAAAGGGAAGGGAAACAAAACTGAAGGAGATATATTTTGTTGTTTCTAAGACAGATTTAACAAACTAGTGCACTTCCAAGTGCTCAATACTGTTGCTATATTTTTATTATAATATATTTATTATGACAAGACAATCTCTAAGTGAAAAAAGTCTATACTCAAAAATCAGACTCTGATTTGATGAGAAACTTGTTTTAATTACATGTCCATGAAAAGGTTTTGCTTTCTTAAAATACTGACATTATTGCACTCAATTGTTTGTTTTAAATTATTTTTTATAGAAGCGTTTGATCATATTAAAACTACTACTTTACTTGCTTTTTTTATTTCATAACATCAGGTTTGAATCAGGCTTAGCTCTTTGATCATGAAATAATTTTTGAGCTGAAGGATGGCTATCACAAGACTTTAATCCCTGTGATGGCTGGATGAGTAATAAGAATTGCAACATTTATTCTTTTGCTGACCAGTGGCGGATTAATATCATGAATGAAACTTGTAATCCTTTGCTAATTTAATCATAGCACATGGCCTTGTGGCAAGCTAACAATGAGAAACCAATTCAATTAAGCAATCAAAATGCCCTATCTGCCGTGATAGGGCATTTTGATTGCCTCGTGCCTGCATATTAAATCATCAATTTAGGCAATCAAAACACCCTAAGTGGAATAACTCTTTTGATTTTGAAAATTCACAAAAAAAATTCTATTAAAGATTGTTTGATACCTCATCATAGTAAATCAGAAAAACTAATTGAAATACTGCTGATGCCAGGCTCAACCAAAACGCGTTTGTGCTTTTGCTGAAAAATTTACAAAGATCAAGATAGGGCGTTTTGCTTGCTCAGGGCAGTATACCTTTCTAACCTTTCAGAGAGTAGGGATTGTTTAAATTTGCATGTATTAGACCCACAAGAGAAGGTAAACCTTAACTTTTTATGTCTAAACCGGTTTTGGCAGTTGTATTTCCTTAAAATAGGACTTGAACATTATGTTTAGCGTATCTATTTAACTTGAGTATTATTTATTTTTAATTTTTATTACATTGTTAGAGTTTCTATGTAGTTGACTCTTATAGACTTGTTTATTAAGATAATATAAAGTAAGTAGCACCTTTAACTATGATCTGTGCTTGCTATATGTAAATAATTTTTTATGCAAAAGGTAATATAGTTTGGGTTTCTACAGTAAAATTACTTTGGTTTAAAACTGAGCTGTTGACACTAATTTTCTTTTGTTTGGTTGCTTGAAAATTTTTTGAAATTTTTGAAAAGTTTTCATGATGAATTACAAAGAAAAAACTGCTATTTGCAAAGATAAAACAATTTCCAATAACTTGCCAAACATCAATTTTTGACATAAATGTGTGAAAATTTATTGTTTCATGAATAAACAAATATAATCACTACTTTACAATCAATTTGGTTAGAGGGTGTAAGTTTTCTGTAAAGTTTTATTTTGTTGTCTGTATTGTTTGAGCAGAAAATACTGCTATAACTCGAAAAAAAATGTTTTAAACTAATTGTTAGTAAGCTAGGGTAACAAACACTTATAAAAGTAACAGGTAAGTTAATGTGAGAGAGATAGGTAGTTCTCGCTACGATTGGCTGAGATTTTATGGCTATAACTTGAGACAATCAAACACTGTAAATATTGCTGAAGTTGTAGAAAAAATTATTTATTTTCAAAACTTGTCACATGCTTTAAGACTGACCACATAGAAATGTGTACTGCTGAAATGTCAAATTTTTATGAAAGTGGTCTTTTCCGAAGCATATACCCAACTAGTGACTCAAGACTGATAGCCTTCAAGACAATCAATAAGATACTCATGTATGTCATTAATTTACAGGTAGGTTAAAACACTCAATTGAACTGCTTGTTTATTGAAAGTTGTATGAAACCCAAAAAAAGTATCTGACGCTGTTTAATACATTTTAATGCATACATACATATAAACATACATTTTATGTATGCATACAAACATAAATTCTAAGTATGTATGTACATATGTATGTGCGTACATATGTAAATATGTGCATGTGTATGTATGTATGTACGTACGTATGTATGCATGTATGTATGTATGTATGTATGTATGTGTGTATGTATGTATGTATGTATGTATGTATGTATGTACGTATGTCCGTATGTATGTACGTACGTGTGTATATACGTACATATGTATGTACGGACGTATGTATGTATGTACGTACATATGTACATACGTATGTATGTATGTACGTACGTACGTATGTATGTACATATGTATGTATGTGCGTATGTATGTATGTACATACGCACGTATGTAAGTATGTATGTACGTACGTATGTATGTACGTACGTATGTATGTATGTACGTATGTATGTACGTATGTATGTATGTACGTACGTACGTATGTATGTATGTATGTATGTATGTATGTATGTATGTATGTATGTACGTATGTATGTATGTACGTATGTATGTATGTACATATGTATGTATGTACGTATGTATGTACATATGTATGTATGTACGTAGGTCTGTATGTATGTATGTATGTATGTATGTATGTATGTATGTATGTATGTATGTATGTATGTATGTATGTATGTATGTATGTATGTATGTATGTATGTATGTATGTATGTATGTATGTACGTATGTATGTATGTACATATGTATGTATGTATGTACATATGTATGTACATACATATGTATGTATGTACGTATGTATGTATGCATGTACGTATGTATGTATGTATGTATGTATGTATGTACGTCCGTATGTATGTACATACGTATGTATATACGTACGTATGTATGTACGTACGTATGTATGTATGTACGTACGTATGTATGTATGTACGTACGTATGTATGTACATATGTATGTATGTGCGTACGTAGGTATGTATGTACGTACATACGTATGTAAGTATGTATGTACGTACGTATGTATGTACGTATGTACGTATGTATGTACGTATGAATGTATGTATGTATGTATGTATGTATGTATGTATGTATGTATGTATGTATGTACGCGCGTATGTACGCGCATATGTACGCACGTATGTATGCACGTATGTACGCGCGTCTGTACGCGCATATGCACACGCGTGTGTACACGCGTATGTAAGCGCGTATGAACGCAAGTATGTACGCGCGTATGTACGCGAGTATGTATGCGCATATGTATGCTCGTATGTATGTGCGTACATATGTGTGTATGTATGTGCATGTGTACGTATGCACAAATGTATGTATGTATGTTTGTACGTATGTACGTATGTACATATGTGCGTATCTACGTATGTACATATATACCTATGTACTTATGTACGTATGTATGTATGTACATACATCTACATATGTACGTACATACATGTACATATGTACCTATATACGTACGTATGTACGCATGCATGTATTTATGCATGTACGTATGTACGTATGTATGTATATACATATGTACGTATGTATATATCTACATATATACATATGTATGTATTTATGTATGTACATACGTATGTATGTACGTATGTATGTATGTATGTATGTACGTATGTGCGTACATACGCATGTAAATATGTGCTGTACTACTGTATGTATGTGTGTGCGTACCTATCGTACGTATTGTACATTTTGTACATGTTGTACGTATAGTACATATTGTACTACTGTATGTATGTATATTGGTTTGAATGTATATATTTATTTTCTTTATTTTAATATACAACATATAAAAGATAAGACAATAGTAGAAAATGAGGGTCCACACGCGTACAAGCAGAGCTAATCATGGCGCCCAACCGAAGTCAGCAGACAAGCAGCTAAAATT